>NC_087064.1:33856673-34056028 GCF_963678635.1 Symsagittifera roscoffensis | reverse complement strand
CGTAACCGTTTTTCACTCGTCGATTAGTATCAATGACTCTGAGCAACGGTGCTTTGGTGTCACCCACAATCTGATAATGGATTATATCCAAGTAGATAAACATCATTTGGGTTCCAGCAGAGATATCGACAGGGTAGTCGGAAATGAAGTTTTGCGATGTGAGAGTGCTATGGATATGACTGGATTCTTTATAGCCGATATGGTAGCCCGTTCCATCTCTTATACCTTTGAAACCCAAAATACTAGGAATTTGTGGGCTCTCAAAGGTAATGCCTTCCCAATAATGCATCCAAATTGAAAGATGTTTGGTAATGGGGTCGATGCTATAAGTGAAATTATCAAGATCAACCTTCCGATTGATTTCGTTGAATAATTTCTCGATTTCGCCATATTCACCCTTTGTTATTTCAGTTTTCTCTCCATCATATGGTCTAGATATTTTATCTTTTGCCACTTTAAGACTTGCTCTAACTTTGTCTTTTTTATAGTACACTATTTTAGTATCTGTTACATTGTTAAAATGAGTGGGAAACGTTATTTCTGACAATGCAACTCTCCATTCGCCTTGCAGATCGATATCTTCACTCAGCAGGTTTTTAAAACTCGCTAGTGAGTTGTCAATGAAGATATTCATTGAGGCTGATGACACCAATGTAATACTAAAGGAATCTTTGTCACCTCCAAAGTTGCTAGACATTGTTTAGCTTGACCCTTCCTTTTCCAATACTCTGATTAGTTCGGGCTCATAAAATTTACCCTCTATTGGTTCTCTATCAGCGTCGATAAGATTATAAGTCGGTGGGTTCCTTGTTGGTATGTCAAATATTTCAAAAACTTCGTCAGTGAAGGATTGTTTATAACCTTTTCGAAAAGGGATGTCAATTTTTGCTATTCTCACAAAATCGCCAACGTAGAGCTTTGGTCGGCGAACCAGTTTCAATGATTGTTCCGCTCTTAATGAAATTAGACGTGGAACATCCTTTTTTGTCACTTTATTGGGGGCTAATTTGATGACGCGGTTTGTTCTCGAATTTATTGTGTTGACAAAGTCTTGAAGCTTATCGATGTAAGAGTAGGTCCATTTGTCCTCCAAATACTTATAAATCAAACTTTTTAGTGATCGGATGTTCCTCTCGGCGAAAGCGGACTTCTTTTCACTCTCTGTTGTATATGTCTTGATACCCTTTTTCTCACATAAAGTTTTGAATGACCCCTTGAACTCGGTGCCTTTATCTACCCAGACTTTTTTCGGTTTCTCTGTCTTTATCATTTGATTGAACGCTTCTGCAGTTGTTGTGGCATACTTTGATTTCAGTGGCTGCACGCGAAGATAACGGGACATGCAATCTACTGCAACTAAAAGATATTTGATATCTTTGTTGTATTTTGCTAGTTTATCAACATATGCCAAATCGATTGACCATATTTCGTTTATGTCATAAACTATCACTTTAAGCCTAGCTATTTTGCGGCGAACTGTTCGGTATTTTGTATAAGATGGTTCTGTATGTAAAAAATGTTTAACTTTTTGTCTTGGTATGACCGTTGTAGCCTTCAAAGTTTTAACACTACCGAACAATGCTGGACCTTTATCTGTGTAACTCTTTTTCAAAAGTTTTTCCTCAGTTGGTGTAGGTTTCCCATCTTTTACTTTTTGTCTCCGTCTTTTCTGACGTTGAAGAATCTGAATCGTTATAGGGCGTACCGTACGATTCACTGTCGTCTTCGTCTTTCTCTCTTTCTTTGACTCTTTCCGTGGTGGCTTTCTTTCTTGTTTTGAGTCGTTTGGTTTGTTTTGAACTTGATGATGGCTTACTACTGTCGAGGGTTTTTGTTTTGCCCGAGGTTGACGGAGATTTGGTTGGACTTTTGGTTTTTCGTTGGGCCTGTTCTTTAATCTTTGACTGAACCGCGTGTTTGGCATACTTGTTAATAACAGACTCTTCGGTAAGTTCGAGAGCGGATAAAATCATTATGTAAGCAGGGTTGTGTAGTATTTTAGTTTGCTGTTGTATATCATACAAAAATGATGCTGCTTTGAGACCGGTTGGTACATTGTCAACATAAATTGTTTCATCCATGGCGTTTATTGAGACTCGAGTTGAGCTTTTGATAACCTCCAGGATATTTTTAGCTCTCGTGAATTTTTTATCCTCCATTATTTGCAATTGTAATAGAATGCGTTCATAGTTTATTTTATTATCCTTTCGCTCCTTCTCATCCACAATCCGCTTCTCCTCTTCCTCCCCACCTTCCTGATATTGATTAGTCTCATCTTCTGTAAGAAGTCCTGTTGATTGTTCCCCAGGGTCAACAATAGGCGTTGAGGGAGGTGTTGGGGGAAGGGGTAGTGGAAGAGTTTCAGTCGATACTGAGTTATGCTTCGTGGGTATTAGAGGTCTCATGCGGTTCAAGTAAGATAACTGGGGCTTTTTGTGTTTAATTGAACTGTTAAACAGCACTTGTGATGCATGCGGTTGCTCACGGATATATGTATGTTTTGGAATTAAAACAAACTCTTCTGCTGCCATGTTTTATGCTGATGGTAAGTATCTGTTGCAGAAGTAAAGTATCAGTCTGATCAAGTTGAAACCTTGTTTCGTTAGAATAATTGCTCGTTTTCGTTCAAGTTTTGTTTTTCGGCTGATTAAAAGTTTGTATGCCTTTTCGAAATTTTCAATGTTTGGAATATTAACAGATACATTGCCATTGACTACATTGAGCAAACATTCACATATAACTGAAATAACTTGAGGATTTGTTGTTTTTCTAATGAAGCTTCGGAGCTGGCTGGGATTCAATTGTACCATGTGCTGCAGAATAGATAATTTTTTCGCGTTCATTTGTGAGAGGTGTAACCTCTGCCTGATTTATTGGTAAGTAAAAAATTGAGGGACCAGGTGGTGTAATGTTTGAACAATATCTCAAACAATCGGATGTACGCGGATCCAAGTCGATTAAAAGATGACCGTATGTGTCTTTTGTAGCGAGCTGATAACAGTGTCTCAAAAATTTAGTGTTGTTCAATTGTCTTCCAAGATGATCAAGTTGCTGAATATCACGAGGTGATTTGAACAGAATGATGTGTGATGTGTTTAAATCAATTGTTCGAGACCATCTGCTTTGTTGGAACAAATTATGTTTAACATATATTACATCTAGTCCTCGGTGTCTTCCTGCTGTTGCAAGTTTGACAAAGTCTTTATCGTTATAGATTTCTTCGCATGAATCATCAAAAACTAGAAGAACGTTTTCAAGGTTTCGCAAACTGTCAAAGCCATTGAATTTTATGAAAGTTAGATCAATGCTGTGGGTATTGGATTTTTCACTATAAAGAGGATGAATCTCTTTGTAAAAGTATAAGGCTCTTTGAAATTTGGGATAAAATGTTTTTCCTTTCAACAATTTGAATATCAGCTCTGTTTTTCCAGAACCCGAGGGGCCCACGATGGCTAAAAAAAGTCTCGTAGATGTATCAATAACTTTATTCATATTCTTGGATTTGGTAATACATAACCAACTAAACCCGATAAAATTGAAAACCAAACTGAGGTTTCTTCACAAGTTAACTGCGTTAATGAAAGTTTAAAAATACAAAAAGCCAATAAAATCAGAATTAACACCATTTGTGACATGAAAACTACTTCAGACCGTGGTACATTCACGTTATTGCAAAATTTCCATGATTTTTTCTCCATATGATTTTCGTCATACACAAAATCGGTAACTATAGTTCCATCAGTCTCGTCAACTACTGTGTCATTCATTTCAATTTCCCTACCGCTTTCCCTCACTCTCGAACTTGCAGAATGAAAAATATATATCATATTTAAAAAAAATTAATTAAGCATCTGAACAGTAATAAATTTCATATCGTGTATAACCTGTATAGACACTCGGTTTATTATCATCATCAAAATCATAGTGCATTTCCAAAACATAATTGGCTGGGACATGATCAGTTTTGGCATGATACACAATTTTCTTCACAAATCTTCTCTTATTATTTTTTGAATCTCATTGGGTAGTTCACTGCTGGTTAGATCCATTTGAACTCCTGGTTGACGTTTGGGCACTAAGACTAGCTTGGGAAGACAAAGACCGCGCTTGCTGGGTAACATTACTGATGTATTTGAATCGTTGAAAGTAGATGAATTGGTCAATCACGGGGAAGAACCTCCTCAAAGTGCACAACTCTTCTTCAGAAAGTGTAACTTGTTCTTTTCGTTGAACTACTTGGCCTCTACAATCAATGCGTTCAATCCTGGTCAATGAAATCTTTATGTTACTTTCTGGTGTCATCCAAGCACAAAGAACTGAATTTGGAGATATGTATGTCTCCACTTTCCCCTGACGCTCGTTGTTGACACTCATTTTTCAACCAATCAAAGAACGCTTTCGACTTTTTTAATGCACAATGATTTTTAGAGTTATGGTGCGGTAGGTGTTTGTTACAATTCACAAAATTCTTGAAATATAATTGTTCGACTCGTGGACAGCCCAAATCGTCAAGATTCACAACTTTACGGTCTAAGTATTTGGATAAAAAATCAGCTTTTTCTTTTCCTTTGGCGTAGAATACAGCATTGGGGTTTCTTAAGACAAAACTTTGAATGATTTGGTTCAAATTCAGGTATAAATAATCACCGCTATCCCAATGAAGTCCGTGCAAATAATTTGTCAGCCAGTTGTAGGCTTTTTGTTCAGATTTTGGAAGGGAATTGAAATTAACTGGAGGTAGAAAAACTAGGGAATCACTGTAGTCGGAAGTTGTTATAGCTAATTCTTTTACTATAAATGTGTTTTTCTGGTGTCGAAATCCCTCAAAATCCACCACAACTGATTTTTCCTTCAGCATTCTAATAAATGGTAGAGTTTCGGTTTTTTCAGTTTGATATACAAACAAAACGTAATTCCACTCAAGTGACCAATCAAACTACTGTTGCATTTCCATGGTAAAACATAGCAGTATGTGGGACCAGTGTTATAAACTTCGCGGACAAAACCGGCGGCATCGTGTAAAATAGCATGCATTCGTAAAATTTTCGAATCATTTAAATATTTATCCAAAGAAGAATTGTCTATACCGATCAGACCCCCATAGGGTCTCAACTTGATAGCAACATCGTAATTTATATCATTAGTAGTTGAGAAGAAGAACAGTGAACATGCAGCTAGGAAATAATTTCGACGGTTGGTGTTTTCCGGATAGGTTTTTTTCAAAGTAATAAAAATTTCATGAATAATTTCCAAGTCTTTTGAAGTAACTCTACGTTTTTCCAATTTCATTTTTTTAAAATTTTTCCAGCACTTCTCCGACATGCTGAATTTCAAGCCAGTGGAAATGAAAGTAACCTTCTAGATACCACTTACTCACTCCTATTTCTAACTAATGATTTCAACCTATTTTCATGTGTTTAGATGGATATTCCCCTTGGTGGTCTCCACGAGTCACCCATTGATTTGCCTTATGTGGGACCTGGAACTCACGAAGGCAAAAATATCTTTGGTGTGACCGTAGAGTTTACCCCGGCCACCACTGCAGCGAATTTTAAGCTGCATTACATTGAGGTTGCATTTGAGAAAAAGGAGGGCATATTTGAATATGTGTGTGTTGATGTGGGGAGCATGGAAAATTTCTGGCTGTGCGAGTCTCTGGGTGCGGGATTCGAGAGTACTGAGTGGCGCTTCAAATTTCAAATGGAGCGTCTAGTCAGTATTCTTCATGTCCCTTGGTCGGATCCCGAAGACGACATGCGGATGTGGCCGTAAACCCTTCCTCTGCTCTCCTATCCGTACTCTTGTTAACATTCCGTTTTTATTTTATTTTTTCTTTTTTTTTATATGTTACTTTATCTATTATTTATCAAGTCCTCTTTACCTTCTTACCCTCTTATTATTTGTCACGTCCTTCCTCCTTCTCAAGCAGGTCAGTTTTTTAATGGGGTCTCAAACTTATTTAGTTGAACAGTGGGAAAGTTTGGAAGGGATTAAATTTAACCACCGCGCGAAAATAAATACCAAAGTATTTTGTCTGTCGGGTGTCCTTAGAGAGGGGTCTTTTTATTTCGGGCAGGGTACTTTGGGGTCTTTAAAAAAGATGGGTCCTTTTGGACCCTACTTTTGGTAGGACCCCAAAGACCCCTACCGTCGAAAAGACCCCCCCCCCCCCTAAGGACACACGGCGGATTACAATACTACTTAACTTTTCGACTAAAACCGCTGGCCGATTTGTTTTTTTTTACTTAGACTGTCGAATATGCCTTAATTCTAATTTTTTTCAGATCCTTTTATCACATGATGCATAAAAACCAACGCTAAATTGAAAAAAAAAAATCATGAAAAAGTTTTAGGTATTTTCTATGAATACGGTCGGAACATTCTGTGCTACATGCACAGCAACCGGCTATACTTGTTGTAAGACACGATTCATATACAGACTTCACAATCTATAAACTTAGGAATATAGCCAACTGACAAAGTCTCAAGCTAACAAAACATAGATTTTTTTACCAGAATTTAACAACTTTCGAAAGAAAATACGATATTTTAAAGTTCTTTGAGTTCCATGATACTAAGATTGACAATATTGACAATATTGACCCAATTAGAGAAAACTAGATCAAAAGATAAATTTTCTTCGACGGTGAATTTTGAAAGCTTACCTTTGCAGCCCCATTTGCAATTTCGTTATTAGAGGACGTCATTTGCCTTCATTTTCAAACCGCGAAAAAAGCTAACTTAAACGTGAACAAGTTTTAAGACTTTTCAAGAAAAAAACACGACCTCTAACTCATAATTTACTACGTTTATTATCAGTTAATACACTGGTATCTGTTAGGTGGGAAAGAGGCAATGTAGCAACGGACAAAAAGCGAATCGACTTAAAACATACTACTTCAAATTAAAATGTGATCATCAGATGACGAGAAAACAATTAGTCACCTTTGGCAGAGGGTGAAAGCAAAATTGTTCCGATCAATAGATTTTGGTATTAAAACAATTTAATTGCAAATATTAATTTAGCTTAAATTGAGTTCTGGTCTCAAATAAGGTGATTTTCGCTGGTCGCAATTTTGTCACCTTGTTTTTTTGAAAGCACCTTTAGTGGACATAAAAATAAAACTCCATTTTTCACTGAATTCAACAAAAATATGAAATAAAATTGAATTTGACACAGGTGAAGCTGTACTTCGCAAACCAAGCAAAAAAAATTAAGAAGATCAAAAATTGAAATAAGAAAATAACAGACAAATCTTGAAAATGACAACTTTTACTATGTACCGGAAACAGACCACCGGCCTGAAGATTAAAGGTCTGAAACCCTCGCATCTGCACCATAGCTGCTCCAAACTATGCACACTAGACATTTAAAAAGCCGATAGAACATATGCTATTAAATTACCAATGGTAAACAGCAAAAGTGCCATCAAATGAGCATTTTCATTGCGATTTTTATTTGAAAAATTGGTTAATTTTATAGCAATCTGCTCTCTAGCTCGCTTTCATAAAAACTAAAACCTCGTCAAAATACAATTAAAGCTAAAATTGGATCCAAACTGAAATTCAAATATATTCTCCATTAACCAAAACTGAATTAATTAATCAATTGTCTGTTCAGACAGGGTGAGCACTCTTAAATTAAAGTGTTCTGAGATATCACAGAGCGGATCGGCTAAAAATGACATGCATTGGTATGCACCAGTATGGACTTCAGAGATGTTGTAGAATGTGAGGTTGTTTGACGCTTTTCTGAGTGCCGTATACTGCATGTAAACTTCGTCATCCTTGAACCACTGCCAATATGCAGGTGCATTGGCTCTGCAGGTGAAGGTCAGATTTGATCCCTTGGCTATCGGAATTTCTGAATAACAAAAATTAATTCAAATATTTTTCGCAATAGATTCCGAAAACTCAATAGGAAAACCCTACTCAAACAGGGCATGCGAAGCTTCGCCTTTTTTTCTATACAAAGATTAGATAATACAATGTAAATGCATTTGTAAAAACAGCTTTTGTAAACAATACATCCTTTTTGTTCACCTTGCCCTTACCCAATATACAACCAGAAATATCCTAGTGCTATGCTAGAGTAGATTCCAACCACGGTTTATTCGAAAAACTGATTTAAGAAAACTGTTAAGAGAGGAAAGACTCTTGAATACTTCGTCAAAAAGTGATCGTAACCATTTCCAATACAAAACAAAGCCGACAGACAGTTGGTAAGGTATCAAGGGAGATCGAAATGATTCAACTAACAATCGCCTTGGAGCTCTTTGAATTTCAAAATCTTTCATGATTGAAATTTTTTTGAAACGGATGCGAAGCGGAGCTTCGTGCCACTTGTGATGAAACAAATGAAGCTTCACAAGATAGCCGACAACACTAAAACGACAAATGCAGCCATTAAAAAGGACACTGAGTAAAAATTCGAAAATTTTACCGACATATAGGAGAGCGATAAGAAAACAGCTGATTATTTTTTTTGACAATTTCGAAGAAAAAATATCTCCCGAAACAACATAGCATAGTAGCTAGCTGAAAGAAACTAAGACAAAACTTAGGTAGACACTTGAGTAACTAAGCAAAAACACTTAGGTGGACTCCCATTTACCCGAGAAAAAAATGACCACAAAAAGATTTTTTGAATTTCCAAACGTATTTTCACTTTTCAAACGACTTAACATGAGACAACTAAACCAAGACGTTTACACCGAAAAAATTAATACAAAAAATTCTAAAAGTATACAAAACCTTGAAACTGAGTTACTAGAGCCATAACAAATGCTCGAAATTATCATCTAAAATAGTTCAAATAGTCCCAAAAACGATTTTTTGAAAGCAAATAATTTCTCGAGCAGAAAAAAATACACGCCTTACCTGGACTCGAAGATCAAGCTTTCAGTTTCCTAAGCATGGGCGTTACAAGTTAGGTTGAGCGGCAGAAAAAAATCATCAAAATTGAATTTAATATACTTACACAGAGGCGAAGCTGCGCTTCACA
This sequence comes from Symsagittifera roscoffensis, assembly GCF_963678635.1. Classification (NCBI taxonomy): domain Eukaryota; kingdom Metazoa; phylum Xenacoelomorpha; order Acoela; family Convolutidae; genus Symsagittifera; species Symsagittifera roscoffensis. Next base: position 34,047,024 of record NC_087064.1, on the reverse strand, counting down.
AACTCTTGCGAGAACACGACCAAAAAGCAGCTCCATCAAGTGATATAAGAGAAAGTAAAATTAAGCATCGAATTAGCAAAAACTCGGCTACATGTAGAATTCGAATCTGAGATCTACTGCAATCAAGAGATTTTGAGTCTCACGCACTATCCACTCAAGCTTAACAACCGACAAACACTAGTCATGAATAAAGCAGCTAAATATGCTAATAAAATGCCAAACCAATTCAGCAAAAGTGGCACCAAAAAAATTAGATTCAATTTTGCAAGTAATAATTTGGAAAATAACAAACCGAAGCCATCCACACTAACTTTGCATGTAACAAATCGCAAAGCACAAAACCACATTAAGTATGAATTATGCATTTCAAAAAAATGCGAGATATATTAAGTTAGGAAATTTCTGAAATCGAGTTTTCATTATTTTTATGTTAATGGAAACTAACTATTTTTTTTCGGTTCATTTGATTAACTAAAAATGCATCAACTGTCTTAATTTATTATTATTCGTATGACAAAGCACATGCTATGAAAAAGGTATAAAGGTGCCCCAAAAGTGGCACTAAAAATTGTATTCAAAATTTAGATTGAAAAAAAGATGGATCGTACTAATACACTGGCTTCGCAAGTGTAAATATAAACCAAGGTACCAATGTGGGATCGAAAAATTTCATCACATGGAAAAATAAAAAATTTCATAATTTTGTCTCGATTCATTTTCAATTTGCGGAAAACACGTCTGGTACTAATAGTTTAGGAGCGATTTTTTTTAAAATTCGTTTCGCATTTCTTCAAGCTTTTACATCGACAGTAGGTAAATGATCTCAGCTACCCTCTATGAAAGTATTCATATTCGGTTTCAAGAACTTCCAGTTTTATTACGGGCCTGAAAGTGCCAACTTTCGCCATCTGCGGCGGGTTGGCAATGGCGTGACATTGTAAGACCCTCGAGATTAAGACATTTGTCACACAAAACAATTCAATTTTCTTGTTGAAAAGGTTTCAAATCGCATAATCAATGCTATTTTGCTTTTTCGACAAAAAGTTCTTTCCCCAGTGAAGCCTTCAGCTAATGGCGGAAACAGGCAATTTCAGAACCGGTTTAAACTAACAAAATCTTAAAACCAAGTATTAAACTTTGATAGAGGAAAGCTGAGATCATTTTCCCAAGGTCGATGTGAAAATGTATTGAAAGTCCTTGAAAAAAAAGTCCTTGGAATTAGGCATTTCCAAGGGTAAAAAACAAATTTTGCATTTTTTGTCCAGTAGTGTATTTGAAATTGAGCTATGCTGTTATCACATCTTACGTTAAGAAAAACACCGAGTACAAAGTTACTCTCTAGTTCATGATCGATACAACAACCGAGCAGCCTTTCTAAATTGTTGAGCAAATTGCTTTGAATTGTCGTCACAAGGCTTAAGTTAAAATATCAAATCTGTCTTTCAAACCAATTTTTTCTTGATGCATCCTAGCCTACTCAAATAATTAAGATTGAAAAATTCGAGGAAAAAATGTTCTGCGGGTGTAATGTGAGCTGACCTTGTGGTGTTTGGATGATGCTAACTGGTCCAGCCGATATGTTGCGACACTCTCCCGGACCGAGGAAGGGCGTCTTGTAGAGGCTGTCCCCCACCTTGTAGTAATCGTACACCAAAATGATCACAGAAGGGGCCAGAAGGAGGATCACACAGCAACATGCAACTAGTTCGAAATCCAGACGTCTGTAGCACCCTCTTAGGGGAAGTCCAGAGTAGTGGGCATTAGCATTTCCGCCAGACAGAACGGCAGTCTGCATTGTTGAGTATCGATTCCAAGGGGAATCCGGTGAAAATCAAGTCCGGTAAAAAGTAAGTGATAATCCGGAAAAAGTGAAGATCAAAAAAGGCCAGACCAAAAAAAACAGTCTGAACCGGATGTGAAAAATAAGGCACTGATGTCAGTCTGATGCTTACATACAATGAAAGCTGAACAAAAAATTAAAATTTGAACAAAGAGAAGGCGAAAGGAAGCTAGAACTTCAATAATAGTTAAAACTGTATACTACAATCTACGTTCAGGATATCCATTTTTAATCTATCATTACTTTGCCACATCAAGCTATATTTTGATATTTATTGGATTTTTGCAGTGAAATTAGAAATATACCGTAACAAAGAACTTGTTTGTTTACGAGCAGACAGGTCATTTGATGATCAATCGGATTATTTGCAGCTTATCCAATGTATGGTGAATACCATACTGGGAGCAGTCGCCTCGTTATTAGTTTTTGATCCTGCGGAAAAGGAAGCGTCAAGAAAGGGAAACTCGGGGGCGAAGTAATAGTTGGTTATCTTTGTTTGGGTCCCCGGGTAGTTACAAATAACACTAATAAAATGGGGCCTCCCGGGGAAATGACATCAAAATCACCATTCATTCACGACCAGTGAAAGGAAAGTAAGTGTGTTAGAAGAATCAAATCAAATAACTTGGTTAAAATGGGAACCTGTCTTGCTGATTTATTAGACCGCTAAGTTAGTAAAAGCAAAGAGAGGGTAATAATAGGAGCGAGGTAATGATAAATAAATCGCATTCTTCACCTCAGCTTGCCTGATGCTAATAACTTATCAGCCCTGACGATGATGCTAACTTATAAGCCTCACTTTACTTTTGTGTATCTACATCTACCATCAGAGTTCATGTTTGATAAAAATAACGATAATCTACATCAAAATACGAAGTGAATGGCGTGGAAAAATAGCCCAAGTGATGAAAATTGATTGCTAATCACTAAAGGGAATAGACTTCTGGATCGAATAAAAGGTGGAACAGCACGGCTCACTTTTCACCTCATTTTCAGTTTCAATTCTATCGGGGAAAAGTCAAGTCAATTTCTACTAATCTAATTTGCTGATACGTCCAAGGGTAAATAATTCCACCCTTGAGCGAAAAAAATATGTTACACCACAATGCAAAGCCCAAAATTATGCCCACTTTTCGAGTTTTTTGAAGGACGGCCTCGAGCTTAAGGGTAAAAGGTGCAAAGTTTTGGCAGTTACTAGCGGCGGTCTTATTGTCACTCTACTATTTCCTAGAGATTTATGCTGGCTACAATTGTGCGACCTTGCGTTTAGTTGTTGATTACAAACAAATTTGAAGCTTTCAGTTCTTTGGTGGAAATAAACGTATCCCACGCATGCGTACCAACTTAATAATTCTCAAGTTTGATTACCTTATACTACTTCCGGGTTATTAAGTTTCATTCACGAGGTGACAGAATAATTTGAAATGCACACCTGAACAAATGAGAAGTGATATACGCAAAAACAACCCAATGTGCAACCGCTGTTTTCAAAGATTAACAACGGGATTTCTTTAAGACACTTCAACTGGAAACGGAAACAAAACCAATCAGTTATTTATTATCAATACTCAACACTTTCGCAGAATGAATGCGAGTTTTTTTCGACTATTTTTTTTCTTAACGGTATTGCCCCGTTTGAAATTAAAACAATTTAAGTGTCAAGGTACACACCAAAACTTTCTCCACTCGCATTTCCAACCACCAAAAAATGTGAATACACTCGCAAGTTTTGCTAATTTATTCCCGAATGAAAAAATACTCAAAAGGGTTGCTTTTGTTTACTATTACTTGGATGGGTAGGGAAATAGCTTATAATGTATATTAATATCGACCAGTAAGGTGATGATAAGAATACACATCACAAGTGTACAAAGGTGGAAGTATATGCTTCTTGGGTCAAAAAAGAACTGAGGGTAAATAATAAAAGAGATATTATTTGTAACGGTTTGCAGAACTTCTTTATTCTCCAGAGAGCAAAATGAATGCGTGAGTTGTTTATAACTTGCAATGCGATGTGGATAAGATGAAGTGTTTGTATTAAAGAACAATATTTTTATAGACGCCAAATTTGATCATTTTGCAACCGAATGAACTATCGTCTTCCTTCAGCCAAGCTAATCAATATTTAATTTTCAGTGGGTATAAACCTCGATTCGCCGCCGACGTCCAGCTCTTGAATCCAATACACAATTTCCTGATTTAGCTCGTTCAGCTTCAATTAAACTTTTTGTAAAGAGCATTTATCACCGTAATGTGAGCCATGTTAAAATAAAGCGAAGTTGTTTGATGAATGATATGTATGTTTGATTATGTACCATTTGTGGCCTGTGCATGTATTGCATTTAAAATTTCGGCTCTTTCACTATAAAAATAAAGTGAAAAGTATGTCTAATTGCAGCAGTCTCAGCCGGAGATAAAAATTTATGGAGCTTCTTAGGAGCTCATTCGGTTAATACAACAAATAAAATGTGCTGATATTGATGCCAGATGTCTGTTTTTAATTTTTATCCCTCTCCAGGCGAGCTATATAAACATGCCAGAACAACCAGAGCAAGACACAGTATTTCATTTCATAGGTATAATGAAAGTTTAAATCACACTTCCAGCGAACTAAGGTCGAATCTATGAAAGCTCGACGGTTTCGAATTTTTAAATTGTTATTTCTTTATTAAAACTGACTGTTATTTGCAACTTATGAAATTCGGACCACCGACGGTGGCGAGGATATTCGTCTTCGGTGGTCCGAATACCAAGGAATTTAAATATTGCAATTTTTTGAACTGGTTTTCTAAATTGCAAATTACAGTCAATTTCAATTAACAAACAAAAATTTTTAAATTCGAAACCGTCGAGCTTTGATATTAGAAGAATTAAAGCAGATTGGAAGAATTTTTGATCCGCTGATGAAGTTAAAAATTTTACGACCCTTTGGTTAAATGCTAACCTACATACTGTTGTAGGTTGCGAGTATGGTGTAAACATGGCATCTCAAAACTTTGTAGTTTTCGAGATATCGCAGTGTTTGGGATTTTTTTTTCTACTTTACTGGGAAAAAATAAGTCATTTTTTAAGCACCCTGTACCAAAATGAAGCCTATGTCTGGTTTAAAGCTGAGAGCCTGTCCTCAAGTCATGACCCTCAGTCAAGTATCTTAGTTTACCACAAGTCTTGAGAAAACTTTAAGAAAAAAATTTATCTTCTGTTATTATTTATTTGATTATTCGATATCAGTGAAGAAACATCCTAAGACACCAATAAACACTAAACAATTCCTATCATAAGATATACTGCAGTAACCATTTGAAAAAAAAAATGTTTCTAAACTAGTAATTTCTTATAGACTTCAAATGATTTTTCTTGTGAGGCGACAGTTTCTAACAGGCCTTCAATTTAAAACGGGTGACAATTTGTAACAAGCGACAAATTGTAACTGTAGACCAAGCTGGAAAAACTGATTCACGCGCAGTATTCCTCTGATACCCGATACAAGCGCAGCGGAGCAAGCGCATTCTACTTGCCAATGCCTTGTTACGAAACGTCGCTTGTTTCGAATTGTCGCCTGTAACGGAGTTTGGCCCTACCAATTTTTCTGACTCGAATAAATTGATAATCCTAACAAGACTGCTCGTATCAGGGTGAAGCCCGACTGCCTTTTAAGGTTTAAGGAGCAGTAATAACATGAAAAAATTCAATGAAATAAAACAATATGAAAAACTTTTTATTCTAAAATTTGAATTTTTTTAATGAAAATCATCCCCCACACGCCATATAAAGTACAAAAGGATAGATTTCGCTCCTTGTAACAATTATGGCAAATAAGCTTCTTTTAACCAATTTGGAACGATTTCTAAGACGGATCAACTCTCCGCTTACGCATTAATAGCGCGAAATATATCGCGCGTTAATTGTCCCAAATTGGCCAAAATAGCAATCTTTAAACCCCCGTAACTTTACGAAAAACGATCACAGATGAAATATCTTTTCAAACTTGAGCTCAGGACAACAATACCTTTGAACGATATAAAAACAATTCTGTCAAAATTGGCTAGTTAAAAAAGTCGACATTTGTCTGAAGAAAAAAAACCCACTCCGAGCACAAATATTCCGTTACTTTCGTATCGAAAGTCGGAACAATAACGTTCGACAATGAGTGAGCATATAGTATGTCCTTAGTCAATCCTCTCTACTTTATTCTCACTGAGAGATCTTTGGAGTTTTTATATATTAGCCATGTAACAACTAATTGTGTTAGCTTGTATTTATTAGAGAAATAGCTTTTCTTTCTTTAATACGTGCATTAGAGCCATATCAGTCATGTTTCGAGCTTCGATGACAAATTTTCAAAAAAGCAGTTTGAGACAAAGCATCCCGGTTGTCGCTGTTATGATTGTTTGGTGATTATCGATTCGGTGTTTACAAAACAAACCTGAAGCCTATGTAAAGCAAAAACACCTAAGGTTTATGAAAAGCACCGGTAGCTTATAGAAAGCAAAAAAAGAGACGAAAACTCGTATTTTAAGCATGAACAGGACCATCATAACAAAAGGAGCATTTCATTAGACCTTACTAGAAGTTTTAGGGATAATAGGACGCAAATTGGGAAAATATGCTGGCTGTTTGTTGATGTACAGGAGAGTCTGTGATAAGGTCGCTTCTGTTAATGTTAAAAATAAATAAATCTGACTTCTATGGACCTAATTTCTTTTTCGAATGTTTTTTTTATAATGCAAATCAGTGAAATAAACAATCCAATTCGAGCCGAATCACTAACTGAATGAATACAAATCACTTAGCTCCAGGGTGGGGGTTTAAAACATTTTTTATCCAATTATACAATAAAACATGTTTTAAACGTAAAAAACAAGTTTTTATTGAAAAATTTTTTATCCAATTATACAATAAAACATGTTTTAAACGTAAAAAACAAGTTTTTCTTTTAAAAATTCCTTTTTTTCTGCTACTGTCTTCAAATTTACTTAAAAGCAAAACATGAAATGAGTGATAGCGCTGTACAATCAATTCAACAAGTGAATTGTTTATTCAAAAAAGTAACTTTCCAGGCTTTTTATTTATTTAGTTGGTTTTGCAAGGACCCGTAGGTCATACCAAGGGTCGAACACTGCCGCTCTGAGCCATTTACTTTGTTTTAAACAGCTTAAAACAAAGTCCCCACCCTGCTTAGCTCTGAAAACTGAAATTAAAATTGATAGCCTTCGGCAGCTTGGATCAGCTCTTCATTCACCTTTAATTTTACGCCCCTTTCCCTTTCGTAAGTACGAAAGCTATTTAAAATTTTTGGTACTTCAAAGGACGAATCATGAGGCAACTAAACAGATATGCATCAGCCGATACCATTTAAGCAGAAAAGTAAAGAAAAGCGAAAAATATTAAGCGAAAAAAGAAAACTAAAAAGAAGAGTTGATTTACAACCAACAATAAAAATTCGAAACGAACGGCCATTTAAAATGCACACATGCTCAAAAATAATCCGTTGACAGGCATTCTGTTCTGTTGCCATGAGAATATCCGTGCTAACTGATTCAACTCATTTTGTTCATCTAGTTGTTAACCCGAAAAAAGTCTGGATTCCGGTTTGATAACGCTTGCGAATCGCAAGCGTAAAAAGGGCTACCTATGGCGAACTCCTGCAAACATTATCCCTCCTTTCGTGGCCATGCTACCCATCAAACATCTCCAAGAAACTACAATAAATTTCTGCCTAAACAAGTAGCACTACAGAATTAATTTTGACCCAAAAACTCACGGCTGTAGTGACTCGTAGACAGTTTATTTGACTCTCTTGAACCTAATTTACTGTCATTTCTGTTTTTAACTACCTACACAGTATCCGAGGAACGGGCTGGAGGTTTGTTGCACAAAGGACACTAAATTGAGCCCACGCAGCGTAACCAATTATCAAGAAAGTTTTCGTTTTTAAACGAACGTTTTCAGTTTTTTCAGTTACAAAAACTGAGAGAATATTCTTTGTTCAATTTAAGTCAATCACGCATTGTGGACCGTCTAGTTATTTTTTCAGATACGCTGATGTAATTCTTCGATAACACTAAAACAGAAGACTCAAATCAAAAGTACAAAAACACTTCAATCAATTTCATCGCAGAGGCAAAGCTGAGCTTCGTACCACTTGGGATACAAAACAAATAAGCCACTTAAAACCAGAAAAAATTCAAAAAAAAATATTCTATCAAAATGAATATAGCTAGTTTTGAAACTAATAACAAGCCAAGACAACAGAATACAAGTACAAGTTTCGCATCGAAACAAAATTAACCAAGCAGTAACAGAGCAAAAATTACCTAGCAGAAACCTTTTAAGCTGAAAAAAATTAACAAGACTTATACAAATTTATTAATTCCCGCTCATCTTCAACACACGCACTTTATTTGCCCGTCAAATTGAATAGTATGAAGCCGAAAACAAAGGAAAAAAAAACAAAAAAGCCGAAAAAAGTTATTTATTCAAAAAACCTTCAAAACACACAAAAAAAATTTTTTCTCTCCTCGAAAGGCACAATATGATGACACTCAGCCGATATATGCTGGACGAAACTTATTGAGCCGAACAAAATAAAAGTTATTTAAAGTTACTAAGTCTACTACTTTAAAGTTATTAAGTCCCCGTCGAAACACTACTTTAAAGTTATTAAGTCCCCGTCGAAACACACGCACTGAGAAAAACTTTTTCGCTCGTCGAACGAGGCAATATGCGGCCACAAAGCCAACATAAGAAAGGCCGAAACCTATCGAGCCAAAAAAAAGGAAAAAAAATTGAAAAAAAGTGCAATTTTAACCAATCGAGTTGGTAAAATTACAAACAACATTTACAATCTTTAGCCGTAAGTTAAAGCTTCAAGGAAATTAGTCCAGATGAGGAGAGTCCTGTGAACAAAGTTGTTTACGGAAAACAACGACTAGTACCCGATTGCAATACCGTTGCTTATCGCAGGGGTAAAAACATTGGGACAGTTTTAAATTGAAGAAGAAGATACTGCACCAGCACAATGAAGAAGAAGAACCTGCACCAGCACAATGAAACAAGGATAGCCGGTTACTGTGCAAACAGCACAGAACGTTCGACCAGTCTTAAAAAATACAAACCAATTTTTTTCACATTAGTGTCGTTTTTTTCAATGGTTTGATAAAAATTTGAACGAAAAAAAAGAAGAAATTAGATCTACTTGACAATCATAGTCAACACAGAGTCGAAGTTGCACTTCGCATACAAAAGCAAAAATATGACCGACAACGCTACTGGGAAAAACTGAGTGAGTAGAACTTTGAGTTTACAAAATTTCTTAAGTGACGCACGCCAATTATGAGTCTACTTAACTACTAAGTGACGCAAGCCAATTATGACGCACTAGCAGTACCAGTCAATTTGAAAAGAAATTTACCAACTAACATGCCTCATTTTAAAGAGCAGACGCTTTTTAACTAGTATACGAAAAAAACATTAAAAAATGCGACCCTGATGAGGTTCGAACCCTCTTATTTTGCTGCTGTTCTCCTTCCCCAGCTCTACGCACCAGAACCATATTACCTTGAAGCTAAAGTGCTAATTGTTATACAATAAAGTGTATTAATATCCTAAGCATTTGCTGTACTTAATCGCTGGTTATTGATCTTATGCATATACTGCAATAAAAGAGCACTTTTAAAAAGAGCACTAATACTTGCGATTTAGGTTGGAAAAAAGAGAGTTCGTCAGATCACACAAGCTTTGCTTCGGTAAATAGGCCAATTGGAAAACAGTTTACGCAGAAAAATTGACGAGAAAAAAAACAAAAACAATCCAAAAGAAACTTTCAAAAAATGTCTCTATATTTTTCTGCAAACTTTTGCAAGTTTTTGATTCGCCTAAGTTTAAAATTTTGAGCTTTGGCAAGAAAAACTAGGTTTTTTTATTCAATCAATTTTCGCCCTCGAATGATCACAAATCAAGGCAACGAAGCCGATACATCATCAGGCCGGATAACGCTTTTAAGCGAAACAAAAACAAAAAATATACAAGTCAGTGCTATTAATTTTATAAATATAAGGAATAATAATAAGAATATGAATTTAGCGTACGCAAGGGTTTTCCCCCACAGTTTCAGTTAAGTTAGTTAGACATATTTCTGCAGTTGTTTCGGGTACAGTCGCACAGAATTTTCCAGCTACAGGGGTTGGAGTCATCGAATCTTTTCTCGAAATGCTCCCACATCCATTGCAGCAACCGTCCTTTGAGTCCTATCGTGTTGGTAAAGTCCACTTTTTGAGGAACCAAATTAGCCAGCCTCTTTGCATGAAACCAGAAATTTTTTTCACAAACAAATTTTGCAGGGCGTGTACATTCAAATAAACGAGATCTTGTATTAGCTAGGTCATTTTTTGGCGGAAAACGGTCAGAAAAATTGAAGTCGTAGTGATTATTGAGGATTTTAGATAGTAGAAGTAAATAATTATTGAGCTGAATGTACATGGGTAAAGGCAGTATTCCTAGACGCTGAAGCGAAGTTTTGTAATTAGGATCTGTTGCAATCCATTTGCATGCATTGCGTTGAACACCTAAGATTTTCATTTCTTCGACGTTCAATTGATAGCACGCTGAGCCGTATAGCAAAACTGGAATTACCATGGATTTGAACAGATTAAGTTTGGTCTTGATATTAAGAGGCAGTGGGTTGCGCTTCAGCATGCATAGAGTGCTGAGGGCTTTTCCTCTTCTAAGTTTAATATGCGATGTCCAGCCTAGATCCGATTTTACAATTATTCCTAGGTCTTTTTCCTCTGAGACTTTCTTAATTAAAATTGAGTCGAAGTAAAAGTCGCTACGTGTGGCACGTTTAACCGGTAGGTGAGTGCATTTTGACGCGTTGAACGCAATCTGGTTTTGTTGAGTCCACGTGAAGATGTTATTTAGGTCTTTCTGAAAATCTGCGTTAAGTGTACCAATTCGTAAGAACTTTGCGTCGTCTGCGTATAGAAAGCTGGTGGAAAGTTTACATACACTTGGTAGGTCGTTAATCATGACAAGAAAAAACAATGGCCCGAGTATTGAACCTTGAGGAACACCGCTTGTGACATAGAATGATTGGGACAGACAGTTTTTGATTTTGACACATTGTGTTCTATTTGTCAGGTAGTTATAAATTAGTTTTAAAATTTGCCTCTGATTCCCAGCGAGTAGAGCTTATCAATCAGAATACCGTGATCTACTTTGTCAAAAGCTTTCTCGAAATCGGTATATATTACGTCTACTTCTTCATTTTTGCTTATAGCTGAATATATGGTATCAAGATAGAGCAGCATTTGGATGATCCCTGACCTTTTCGCGCAAAATCCGAATTGGTTGTTGTGCAACATAGGTTCTAGATGTTTATATAGATCGATGAAAAGAACTTTTTCGAAGATTTTGCTGGCAATATTAAGTAGTGATATTGGTCTGTAGTTACTTATCGAGGCCTTGCTTCCTTTCTTTTTGAAAATTGGGCTGACAATAGAGTGTTTCCATTGATCAGGGAAACAACAGGTCTTGAGTGCTTTATATATGATATGGTAGAAAGAGGGCGTTAAAGATTCACTACAACGCTTAAATAAAACAGGAGGTAGTAGATCGGGACCTCTCGACTTACTTAGATCTAGATCATTACACAGTTTGACAATCAGATTTCTGTCTGGTTCTATATTATGAATTATTTGTTTAACTGAGTGCTCTTGTTTTTCAAGACAGGATGGTTAAGAGATTATAAATGCTGAGTTAAAAAACTTGGCGAATAGATTAGCTTGTTCTGGCAAGGTTTTCGCAAATGAATTATCAAGTTTCACGACGGAGGGTAGTTCTGAGTTACGTAACTTTCTATAGTATTTAAACAGGGTTTTAGTATCAAGCGAGTTAGACAGATGTTGTTCGTATTCGCTTCTGTTATTCTCTACGGCGGTTTGTAACTTTTCATTCATTGAAATCACCGAGGCACATTGTGAACCTTTTTGTTTGCGTAATGTTGACAGACGTTTCATTGAGTTTGACGTCTCAGGAGTTATCCAGGGAGGAAGATTTTGTCTATGTTGAGTTCTACGCGGGATGAATTTTGGCATAAAGCTATGAATCCATTCGTACCAAAGTTCGACTATTTTTGTAACATTTGACCAGCAGTAAGGTGAGAAAGTGTTGATTGAAAACGCCTCGTTTAAACCGTTGAAGTCAGCTTTGCAATAGCTATAGAAACTAAGTGACGCAAGCCAATTATGACGCACTAGCAGTCAATTTGAAAAGAAATTTACCAACTATCCTTGAGGAACACCGCTTGTGACATAGAATGATTGGGACAGACAGTTTTTGATTTTGACACATTGTGTTCTAGGTCTTTTTCCTCTGAGACTTTCTTAATTGAAATTGAGTCGAAGTAAAAGTCGCTACTTGTGGCAAGTTTAACCGGTAGGTGAGTGCATTTTGACGCATTGAACGCAATCTGGTTTTGTTGAGTCCACGTGAAGATGTTATTTAGGTCTTTCTGAAAATCTGCGTTAAGTGTACCAATTCGTACGAACTTTGCGTCGTCTGCGTATAGAAAGCTGGTGGAATGTTTACATACACTTGGTAGGTCGTTAATCATGACAAGAAAAAACAATGGCCCGAGTATTGATCCTTGAGGAACACCGCTTGTGACATAGAATGATTGGGACAGACAGTTTTTGATTTTGACACATTGTGTTCTATTTGTCAGGTAGTTATAAATTAGTTTTAAAATTTTGCCTCTGATTCCCAGCGAGTAGAGCTTATCAATCAGAGTACCGTGATCTACTTTGTCAAAAGCTTTCTCGAAATCGGTATATATTACGTCTACTTCATTTTTGCTTATAGCTGAATATACGTTATCAAGATAGAGCAGCATTTGGATGATCCCTGACCTTTTCGCGCGAAATCCTAATTGGTTGTTGTGCAAGGTTCTAGCTGTTTATATAGATCGATGAAAAGAACTTTTTCGAAGATTTTGCTGGCAATATTAAGTAGTGATATTAGTCTGTAGTTACTTATCGAGGCCTTGCTTCCTTTCTTTTTGAATATTGGGCTGACAATAGAGTGTTTCCATTGATCAGGGAAACAACAGGTCTGGACTGCTTTATATATGATATGGTAGAGAGAGGGCGTTAAAGATTCACTACAACGCTTAAATAAAACAGGAGGTAGTAGATCGGGACCTCTCAACTTACTTAGATCTAGATCATTACACAGTTTGGCAATCAGATTCCTGTCTGGTTCTATTTTATGAATTATTTGTTTAACTGAGTGCTCTTGTTTTTCAAGACAGGATGGTTGAGAAGAGATTATAAATGCTGAGTTAAAAAACTTGGCGAATAGATTAGCTTGTTCTGGCAAGGTTTTTGCAACTGAATTATCAAGTTTCATGACGGAAGGTAGTTCTGAGTTACGGAACTTTCTATAGTATTTTAAAAAGGGCTTTAGTATCACGCGAGTTAGACAGATGTTGTTCGTATTCGCTTCTGTTATTCTCTACGGCGGTTTGTACCTTTTCATTCATTGCAAACACCGAGGCACATTGTGAACCTTTTTGTTTGCGTAATGTTGACAGACGTTTCATTGAGTTTTACGTCTCAGGAGTTATCCAGGGAGGAAGATTTTGTCTATGTTGAGTTCTACGCGGGATGAATTTTGGCAGAAAGCTATGAATCCATTCGTACCAAAGTTCGACTATTTTTGTAACATTTGACCAGCAGTAAGGTGACAAGGTGTTGATTGAAAACGCCTCGTTTAAACCGTTGAAGTCAGCTTTGCAATAGCTATAGAAACTGGTTTTACTAAATGTGGAGTTTTTCTCGAGTTCCTTTATGCGGATTTTTGAGTTAATAGGTTTGTGATCAGATTTTGGTGCAGTAAATACGTCGAGTGGTAGGGTGTCGATTATTTCAACTTGGTTGCTAACAAGGACTAAGTCAAGTATATTAGCGTTCGTTGTTTTGAAATGAACAGTTTGAGTTAAGCTTAATTTATCTATTTTGTCAAGTATACATTGATGGAGCGGTTCTGAGGTTTGAATGGACCAGTCAATTGAAGAAAGATTAAAGTCTCCGTTTATTATACGATGATTTGCATTGCAGTTTGACAAGAAGTCCATTAGCTGACAAATGCGGAAGGGCTCCAGATAATATTTGCTGTTAGGAGGGGGAGGGAAATAGCATGTGGCAATTAGTAATGTGCCTTCGGAAGATTCCCAGATTATAGCGGTGCAATAACCTTGAAATTGGTCAGGAAATGAGATTTCATAGCATTTTAGTGTAGTTTGTTGCAATAAGGACCCCACCGTGGGCTGTTTTTTCATTTTGTTTGGTGTTTCTGTCAGAACGAAAGATATTGAAGCCAGGGAGGAATAGTTCGGAGTCGCTGATGTTAATTGTGAGCCATGTTTCGCTTAAACAGATGATGTCAAAGTTGTTAGTGAAGACAAAATTTGATAGAGATGTGCGCCTACTTGAGTTCAATAAGCTTCGGGTATTGAAAGTAAGAATCGAATAATCGGTAAATTGGTCAGTTTCGTAACTCAAAGAAAGTCAACATTCACTCAAGTCTACTACTGCTCCATCTAGGTAGAGTTCTAAATTACGAACTTTTAATCGGCTAGGATCTGTGTTTTCTTCGATCAGACTTCTTCTTTTTTTTCAAGATTTTGCGTTCTTGTTCGTGCTCGGTCTCATTCAACGATTTGCTGATGTACACTTTGAATTTTTCGTCTGCGGTACCATCGTATTGCTTCAGTCTGAAGGCACTCGCAAGTACCTTGTATGCCGTCAATACATCCAAAACACTTGAATCTACGACGCAAATTGCCGACCCACAAAAAAACCTACAATGAAGCAACTATGCCGACAAAATGGAAGCAGAAAAACAAAACGACGACATTTAAATATTTACCGGAACATTTTATAATTTCATACATGCTGAAATAAAATAAAGTCCGGACGTGACTCCAACCGCAAACCTAAGAGTACAGAGACAACCGGTTTCCTCTAGGCAAGTGGGAAGCACTCTCGATGTTGATAAGTTTCACCAAAAAGTAACTTCAATTTCAACTTCACATGTAATATAATCAGTTTATGGGAAAGAAACTAGTTCCCGATTAGAAGAAAATTGCTTTCGCAAGTGCAAACAATGGAACAAAACATTCCGAAACACGCTTCAGCTTAAATATTCAAGCTTGAAAAACGAATAGGCACCAAAACGATGATCTCAGCGCTTAAGCTTACATGCACAGCATAGCTATGCTAATATGGAATTTAGCTTGGACAGGCAGAGCCAACTCATTGTCTAAACAAAAAATACATCTTCAGCATGATAACAAATTCCGAAACCAAAAGCATAATTAGAAGGTGATTTAATTTAAAACTTTGGGAAATTGAGCTTGTTAGCAGCTGAAATGTCCAGAAGGTTTAAGAGAAGTTGTTTACATGAAAAATTCTACCCATTATAAGACACTTGTTTTGCAAGTACAACTATGATAATATTTAGCTTGTTTAATGTTTGTTATTCTTGTTCCGCTCAGCGACTGAACCAATGATAGTCGAAATTTGTAGTTAAATATCTAGTGCGTAATAGTCAAATTTTGAAGGCTCTTCTTCTTTTTCCCGACCTCACATATGCATCATTTTTATGTTACAAGAAGGAATTAAGAATGGTTAAATTTCAAAAAAAAAAAATTACCAAAGAAATCCTTCCGTTTAGTTAAGGTATGTGCACATGTCGGTGTTAAATGTGCACATGTCACATGTGCACATGTCACATTTTCTAACAATCGAACACTAAGAACAGAAAAATCACTTCAAAAGCTGAAAATTCCGGGCATTCCTACTAAAAAAAATTTCGGGCATTCCTACTTCACCTTTGTTTTCATAGGGAGACAAACCTTCAGCATAATCGCAAGACATGAAGTGAATCTAAAATAGTGTGGTTAACATAAAAAAATATTATTAATTATTAGCGTTATTGATCAAACAAAAATTTTTTGGAGTAATTTTCGATAAAAAATAAATTTCAAACGTTTTCCCAACTATGTTAATCGTCAGGAACTTTACAATAAATCTATGTAACAGTCGCCTACTTAAGTCACATATGAGGTTACTCTGGTCCACTTCTTATTTGTCTCTGCTTTGTTTGCAATCGCTCTGGTTCCTGTTCAGGATGTGACAGCTCTACTCGTGTTTTATATATATCTGGAAATTGCGAATAGCAATTTCCCGCTGCTTTTTTTCACTACTTTCCCGCGATAGTTCTCGATGTTGATAAGTTTCACCAAAAAGTAACTTCAATTTCAACTTCACATGTAATATAATCAGTTTATGGGAAAGAAACTAGTTCCCGATTAGAAGAAAATTGCTTTCGCAAGTGCAAACAATGGAACAAAACATTCCGAAACACGCTTCAGCTTAAATATTCAAGCTTGAAAAACGAATAGGCACCAAAACGATGATCTCAGCGCTTAAGCTTACATGCACAGCATAGCTATGCTAATATAGAATTTAGCTTGGACATGCAGAGCCAACTCATTGTCTAAACAAAAAATACATCTTCAGCATGATAACAAATTCCGAAACCAAAAGCATAATTAGAAGGTGATTTAATTTAAAACTTTGGGAAATTGAGCTTGTTAGCAGCTGAAATGTCCAGAAGGTTTAAGAGAAGTTGTTTACATGAAAAATTCTACCCATTATAAGACACTTGTTTTGCAAGTACAACTATGATAATATTTAGCTTGTTTAATGTTTGTTATTCTTGTTCCGCTCAGCGACTGAACCAATGATAGTCGAAATTTGTAGTTAAATATCTAGTGCGTAATAGTCAAATTTTGAAGGCTCTTCTTCTTTTTCCCGACCTCACATATGCATCATTTTTATGTTACAAGAAGGAATTAAGAATGGTTAAATTTCAAAAAAAAAAAAATTACCAAAGAAATCCTTCCGTTTAGTTAAGGTATGTGCACATGTCGGTGTTAAATGTGCACATGTCACATGTGCACATGTCACATTTTCTAACAATCGAACACTAAGAACAGAAAAATCACTTCAAAAGCTGAAAATTCGCGGGTCAATTATTATTTAATAATAGTCAATGATTAATGAAGATATGCCAACAAACTCAAAAAACGTGGATAATGACTTCTATGGTTGTTTTGCAGTGTTTTGGTGTCATGGTTAGAACAACACATAATTTTTTTGATGAAAATCTATAACACCAAATCATTTTGAATATCGAGGTTTATAGCACCTCCACTTGAGTAAAAAACTAAATTAAGATCGTTTTGTCCACTTCTGTGGCTATCTAACAATTAGGCCAAAGAAAAACAACATAAACCACATTATACTGATCCAAAGATCAAGGACGCTCAATTTTATGAATTTTAAATACTGTTCGTTTTAATTACAGCTTTTCATTTCAAAACTCGAAAATATAAATTTCATGTTCAATGACAACAAGACTCAAAATATCAAATTTCAGCTAACAACACTAACAGATATGTTTAAGAAAGAAGTCAAATAACATTTTAGTACACTAGTCTATTTCAGCAAAGTGTCTAATTAATCTTCTAAGTCCTATCTACTGTATTGCAAATCAACTTACGTCTAGATTTAATTCGTCGTTAACTATTTTCATAACTTCATCCACTTTTCCAAATATTTGTAGGTCTGCAAATTTATCTAACGGTGTTCGCTGGAGATTAACAATAACTAATTTTCCTCTATTCTTTTTCGTCAACTTAGGAAACTCGTTGCAAGGTAAAATTTGGAGTGAACTTCCGAGACATATAGACAATTCAGCTTTTTTTGAATTTGTAACAGCATTATTCAGCTCTTTGTTTGGTAATTCGTCTTCCCAATCCAGAATCGTGTCTTTCATTTTACCGCGACATCGTAACTTTTCCGAATTTCCGCTGAAAAATGGGCACTTATTTCCGGTAAACTTCAATCCAACAGTCGGTACACTAGTTTCTCTTATAAATTTCCGCCTGCATTTATGACACTGTTCGATGAAAACGTTGCCGTGCATATCAGCGATCACCTCAGTTGATGTACCAGCTTTTAAATGCAGACCGTCAATATTTTGATTGACGACAAAATTAACATAGTTCAATTGGACAAGCTTATTTATAGCTTTGTGGGTATACGTTGGACGAGCAGTATCGAAAGAAACATTAACTGACGGCTTTTCACCAAGCTTTTCGAGTGTCCACACTCCTTTGGGCCCCCTAAAATCAGGGATACCCGAAGATGTTGAGATTCCTGCTCCCGTGTGCAAAACCGTATAGCTGCTTTCTTTAATCATGGCGGCAAGCCGTCTTGCTTTCTTATTAACTGAATCAGTTTCGTCATAAATTTCGGGCATTCCTACTTCACCTTTGTTTTCATAGGGAGACAAACCTTCAGCATAATCGCAAGACATGAAGTGAATCTAAAATAGTGTGGTTAACATAAAAAAATATTATTAATTATTAGCGTTATTGATCAAACAAAAATTTTTTGGAGTAATTTTCGATAAAAAATAAATTTCAAACGTTTTCCCAACTATGTTAATCGTCAGGAACTTTACAATAAATCTATGTAACAGTCGCCTACTTAAGTCACATATGAGGTTACTCTGGTCCACTTCTTATTTGTCTCTGCTTTGTTTGCAATCGCTCTGGTTCCTGTTCAGGATGTGACAGCTCTACTCGTGTTTTATATATATCTGGAAATTGCGAATAGCAATTTCCCGCTGCTTTTTTTCACTACTTTCCCGCGATAGTTCTTCGCTGGTTCTGATCTTGCATTTCTGAGATTTTCAGTTTTGGCGAGAAAGTTGAGCATGGCAAGCTCAATTTGAATTTTTGAAAATTTACATTTCACCCCAAAATTACGTTGTCCGTATTACTCCAGGTCAAACTTCCAAATATGGCCGACTGGCACACACTCCCCGGACTCAAGATCAAAGTCCTCATCGCGTGTTGCCGTGTGCCAGTGAGTCCCCAGAATGCTGAGTGTTGCTCAAGAAACAGTGCCAGTGGTCATTTACAGAAGTTTGCAGCAGATTTTAACTTTATCTACACCTCAAAATTCACAACCATTTAAAATTGTCACACTATCGCTGAACAGCAATCAAAATTTTCATATACCTGCTCCTTAGATTTCCGCTTTTGAAGCTAATGATCAAAATTTTTTTGTCCTATCTAATCGGAAAATTGTCATGCAGCATTTGATTGGTATAATAATTATAGCAATATTTTTGTAACATTCGCCCGGAAGATACATATCGACGGAAAATAAAACTAAGTCCTAAGACGACTGGCTAACGTCTAAACAGAGCTTTACATGTTTTTAACCGTCTCTACCAAGCCAGTACTTTCGGTGGTCTTTCTAACATCGGGTCGACAAGAAAAACGTTATTGCTTTCGGCTTCGGTCAAAACACTCAAATTAACTAGATTACATGCAGAAATAGTGAGCTCATGGCTGGGTCTCAGTATCCCCAGACCACGAGGTTACTCCTAAAAACAGGGCTACTAATACTTATTGAATTATTATTGTTTTTGTTCAGTAGATAAAAATCATCATCTCCATCGAAGATGGATCAACCCTTTCCCCCTACTCCTAGCTTCTCATCCTAGCAAAATGAATTCAGATGTTAATGAAATTCAACTCAGGACATGACAGGGAAGCTAAAAATTTATATAAAACACTATCAGTTCCAGTCCCGAGACCCCTCCGGATTCCTGAATCCGGGGAAATAAGGCTCTTATTCTCCTTCCGGAAGGCTGGTTTTCCACCCTTCACCGTTGTCTGCAACGGCCTTGCAACTATTGTAGCGACACAATAGTTGCAACTCGGAGCGGTCTCTGCTACTTCTGCAATTCGTCGTTGTTTTTCAAGCACAATTCTCGTTGTTCGCGCTATCGCAACTAATGTTGTTGTGTTTTTCTTCCGGTCTTCTGCCAAAATGGCCGTTTCTGATGTTTCTCAGAAATATGACGTCATACTTCGAATTTTTAAAATTTCAAAATACCAGAATATCTTGACCTTCACCGTTTGACTAATCGTCCCAATAACGTTGTTAATCACTTAAAACCGTCAATTCGGAAGGTTCGCTGTTAAAAACTCGAATATGCTGAATCTGCATTTTGGTCGATTCTGGTCGAATGTCACATACTCCCCGGACAGTCCGGTCAATGTCCTCATTGAATCTCGCAATGTTCGTAAAATCGGTACAGTGTCATCGAACAGAATTTACAAAATGCACGAAATTACTTTTATCCACGTCATATCGACTCACTGCAGAGCATAAATGGCATCATACTACATCACTATAGCCTTCAAATTCTTTCATTAATCTGCACATTGAGGATATGACCTAAGATAAAAACATCTTTTCTGACTCCCAATGTCAGTATCCTGATTAAAAACTTTTTCTCCTAGATTTAAAAGGTGTTGGTTTGCAGGACAGTCCTGCCAACCAACAAGCTAAAATTATCCTACTATGCTTCTTCCCTTCGGAAATCTTGCTTGTTATTGTCCTGAATATTAAAACTAAGAAACTCTGTGGTTAGAAAGAACAATAAAACAATCTCCCTCTTCGAGAGATTACCCAAGCCTTTCATGTCACCACAAAGTGATCAGTTCTCCTAGCTGATTAAAAACAGTCATGCAGGCTGGAATATTTAAATATACTCTTTCACTCAAGCCTTTCTAAATAAATAGTAAGTAAGTGTCTCTAAAGCCACTTAACTAAAATCAAAATGCAAATTTATAAATGCAACAAATTCAAAACTCAGCTAAATGTTTCAGTTTTCAATTACAACTTGGTTGCTTAGTTTCTCACTTGAGTTTTTCCACACACATAAAACAATTCTGAGTTTTAATTTCTTCTTCTTCGTCACTCCTTTGTTTTCTTCTTTTTCATCGTTTAGAAGTTCTAAAACTTCTAAATTCTTCTAATTTCGTCTCTTTTTGCATCTCGTTTTTCGGCCATTCGTCAATGTTCCATCTCTTCCTCATTCCTCATGTGATATTGACTGTGCACTTTCAGTTTATGTGTCTTGCAACACATCATTAGCTATTCTGACGCTGTTGGAAGCAGTCCTCCAACACTTCTGCTCTTCTACCCTCTGTTTGCAACAAGGTAGGGGATCCACGTTAGATTCTCTGTTCCTGCAGAAGCTGTTGTGGAGACACAACGTCACATTTCTCTCCAAATCTTCCTTCAACATCTCTGCTTTTTCCTTTCCACTACGTTCACTTGTCCTGGAAATTCTTTTCCAAGCGGTGGTCACTGCATTCCGATCAGTCACGAAAGCTCGCTTGAAAGCTCCTGCTCCAATGTCCAGCTGATATTCACTGTACACTCTGCCGTGCTTCGACATATGCTTCTTAGCATATTCATACAACCATGCAGTCATGTTAGCTCTGAACCATGGCATCAATCGTTTTCTTGCCCAAATCTTCTTCACTTACATCGGAATGTTTAGAATCTTGCACATTGTCTCAAAAAGATCTAAATCTTTTAGACAATTCATTTTCCGCAACTGTTCTCTCGTTGCATTCTCGTTGCATCCGCAACTGTTCACTGTTCTCTGTCTATTGTTTTCCTTCACATGAGCTTCCAGCCATTGTATCGCCATCATAACTCCCATTATCACTATTGTTATGGGCTGTGATGAGTCTGGTAAACCCATGGAGAGCAGCTCTCCAGAGTCCCAGATCAACACCAGATTACTACGCTTGGGATACCACCAGGTCTGCAGCAGGCAGTGGCAGGGAAACTCGTCATGTGTCAACATGATGCTCCTCCAATTACGTTTTCCCGAAGCTTCCAGTAATGGTTCCACTTCCATCATCACTCGGTGGACTTCATCGTTCTAGTCTACTGTATTGTAATCTGTAACAGTTGATCCTCTCTGTTTCTGTCTCTCAAAGTCACTGAAGTTCCCACTCACGTATCCCATGAACTTCTTTCCCAGTATCGATTCCAACTCCTCCTTGGTTCTCTCTGGAACTGCTGAGAACACCTTACATAGCAACTCGTAAGATTTCTCGGACATTCTCGTTAGTCTCACACACTTTGGCACTGAGAAGGCTTGATCCACGATCGTTTTCGTACTCTTTACATCCACAGCTACAAAATGTACTGGGTATCTGCTCTTGCACATTGGAGCCAATGACGAGCCCACCAAATATCGTGCTCCTGATGGTCTACAATGAGTCTCACTGTGTCTGATGTTCATTTCCGCCTCAATCGCTTCCCTCCATTTTCCTATGTGTTTCTGCTCGGTCTGCGGAACTCCTGGGAATACTTCTACACTGATGGCAGTGACCATCGCATGTCTCTGTTCTACATTCAATAGTGACTCTAAAGAACTAAACATGCTGTAGAATCCTAGTGCAGTCACTAGATTCACCTCGGTTCCTCCATGGCAATCCACTATCAGTTCCGTTTCCGTTCTTGCTTTTATCACGACATTCCCAAACAATACCGTCAATTGCTTGTGTTGTTTCTCTAGGGTCTTCACACAGTTCAGACCTCCACAAACGTGACCTTCCAGTCCACAGACTTCAGCCAGACAGCTACCAGGTTTGACCCAGTCTTCTGGTCCCCAGCCAGGCAACTCCACTTTATCTTCTCCGTTGCTCCTAGAGGCCGTTATCATCACATTATATATGATGTTAAGTTCACGCAGGTTACAGTCTGCATTCAGCTCCCTCTGCACGTCTTGTGTCGCCCGTAATATCGAGTCAGCGTTGGGACTAGGACACCATGATGGCCTCATCAATTCCCACACTGCCATCAAGCTCGTTCTCAGTAATTCATCTGAGAATCCCAACCCAAACTCCACTCTTCTGTCGGATTTTGGTACGGAAGGTGCAGTCACCTCTTCTTCCAGGACCAGTCCCAATTTGGTCTGCGGATTTATAGCGCTCTTAATTGTTACAATTCTCGACGTCCAGAATCTTAGTAACACTGCCTGTTCGTAATCGAAGAAGCAATCGCGTATGTCTTCACTCAGAAAAGGGTTGTACGCTATCCCTATGATTCCGGATACGTAGCTGTACGACTTCTTCTTGATCGGTCCACAGTATTCACTGGATTTCGGCAGTGCCCCCATAGATTCTTTAGTGAGTCTCAGCTCCTTGTTTGAGAATCTCCTGATTTCGTCTATCTTTCTCATGGGCTCTAACTCCTCGGGTTTTTTCATATTCACCCTCATCGGTTTGCTTTGCTGCATATCCAGCAGTGCTAGCAAGAGTAGGGCTTTCGCTCGCTCATCGCCTTCCCTCAGCATATTAACACAGGTGTTCAATGCCGTTACTAAAATCTGCTCTATCATGAATCGAATGAAACAGAGAGCGTCTCTCCGCCTCGCACACGCTACCGCTCCTCCTCTTGGATTATCAGATCCCTCAGGTTCGTCATAAGGAAAACCTTCTCTTCTTTTGACCTCTTGCTTTCTTCTGAATCATATTCTTCGCGAGTCAGTCCCATCATGCACCAGGCGAACCTCAGTTGTAACTCTGTTCTTACGTAAGGTACTGCCATGAGAGCGTGTATTCTTGGTGCTGTCCTCATCTCTTCTTCGAAGTACCGTAACACCACTGCTTTCCATGGAAGGCTCACCAACTGCTCCATCGTTTCTGCCTGTATCTAAGACGAAGCTTAAGTCCCGTACGCCTTCTGCTTGAGGGTGGTGCCTTGCAACATTGTCTCCAGATAACCCTCCATGGCACTCTTGTCTTCCAGAGCCATCACATACCCTCTAGCCGAGTTTCGGTACTCCAACATCTCCATGTATCCACCAGCGGGTTCATCTATCGACACAGCCTCCGATACTGTCAGTCGGTTATACTCCACTGGTACTAGTTGTCCTGCGTCACTTCCCTTTCCGTGATTCATGGGAAATGGCTTAAAATCTTTCATTGTGCTCTCTCCACATTGGCTGAGTATTTCCATTTCTAAGGTTGCTCCAGTTAGATTGCGGTCACTCCTTTTGGATTTATAACCTGTTGACTTTATTCCCGCCATGAGAATGGGTGGCACCATCGCTATATCAGTCAACATTTTATCTGTGCCAGGCAATTGATAATCACCTTGTCCCAAATCCATGACCTCTTCGACTCGTTTCCTTTTCGCTGAATTGACAGCTTTCATCGACATCTCCGAATCCACCCTCGTCTTTCCTACTCTCCTCGGCATCACTCTGCTGCCCAACTTCATTTTCATCGCGTTGATCTTATCAATCACCAATTTCGATCGCATCGTTCCTCTCCTGGTTCTTGACAGATACACCACCTCTCCTTTATCGTCCTGCGGTGTCATCTTGATGGGAGAATTCGCTTCACTTTCATCAGTGGCTGAGTCAATCAACAACTCACTCAATCTCCCTTCACACTCATCAAGCTTGTCAAGGACTTCCCGCATCAAGGGTCGGTTGAGACCTGTTTTCAGAATGGACTGGGTCCCATAGCTCTGAACTACTGTCCAGACTTCTTCCATGAACGCCACTCTGTCCAACTTACATCCCGTCCTATTTTCATGGTCTCGGTGATGTACTTCCCATTTTTCTTCGGGCAACGTTCCGAAGAAAGGTACTCTGGCTGAGCCCTCTATTCTTCTTCTTCTAGGCGATTCCATGAGGATTCTTTGTTCGTTATTTCTTGAATTGCCAGGAGAGCTGCTCTCCGGCAAATCCCGTTTCATTTCCATAAAGGCTGACGGAGGCTCCAGTGTCGAAATGCCTTCATCCGCTGGCTCAGTCGTCTCCAACGTATCCGCGTTGTTCTCAAGATCACTGAAGATATTGAAATCCAGGCTGGACAGTCCTCCTGTCGATGCCCTGTCGTCTTCCCCACCAGCTTGACTTGCATCATTTTGCATGGGTTCTTCGGTTTGACGGCTTCCTCCCTGTTCATCATCTCCTCCTGACTTATACTTCTTGAAGCTCGAGGGTCCTTGCTTATCATTGTCGGTTCCTTCCGGAAACTTCGGTATCATCAATGTACCGGCCGATCCATCTTCCTCTTATCCATGGACCACTTTGATTTCCTCGCAGCCGAAGGGTGCTAGGAAGGTTCTCGTTCGCAGCGTTCCTACTACCGTCAACTCCGGTTTCACACTAGTCAGAAATAAGGAGGCCTCAGGCAGTTCAGTCCTGCCTCTCATCTTCATAGGCGCTAAGCCTAATCCCGCCCATTCCTCGTCAAATCTTCCAGGCTTGGGAGTTGCGGCGTTGCTTATTCGCCTTCTCGTCGCTTGATCCGTATAGGCAAATCGTGTGTACTGTAACACAGCGGCATTTCTTCCCACAATGTATGTATCCATCGTTGCTACGAAATTCCCTATTCTCCTTTCATTGGTTTCGAATGCTCTCAACCTAGGAGTTTGTACCACGGAGACTGCTCCGAGCAACAGCCTTCGTATCAGAGGGAATTCAGGGATTGCCTCCGGCAGCTTCTCGTAATCACCCCAGTCTTTCTTCTTTTCTCTCACCTTGCGATATGCTGCAGTGAGACGAGGAACTCTGCTCATTTCACCATTCGTCTTGTCATAAGGTCTCAGATTCCAGAGCTTCGGAAACACCTCGATGTGTCCTCTTTCTACTTCTCCCATGCGATCACGGTAGTGATCGTCAAAATTGATGACCGTCATTTCTGGCTCTGATATCTTCGCAAACAACAGATCTTCGCTCATGAGCTCCCGCAACACGTGCTGCTCACACCAGTTCAGCGCACTACCGTCCACTGCTGATATGAGGTTCAGGTGCAGCACCGACCTCCTGTACGCCTCCACCTTGACATCAGGGAACGCAAATGTGACTGCTGGTCCATATATCACTGTCACAAACTCCGTGACTCCTCTGATCAGTGCTGAGGGATCGGTTCTCATAGCCAAGCTCAGATCAGTTATAAGGGGCATGCCTCCAACATGTCGTCTAACATCTTCTTCTCTTTCGATAGTCTCGTCTTCTCCCGTTCCAAAGCGATTTTGTTGTAAGAGATATTGGATAAGAGTGTGTCTCAGGTCTCTTATCTTATTCCACGAGTCCGTGGATTTCTTCATATCTAAATTCCTCACTCTCTCTCTCATCTGCTCTGGACAACGTGTCAATTTCATTAGTCCTCCCAAGTTTCCGTGGGTAATCGCAATCAGTGTTAGAAGCCCATCTAACCGCAGGTTCTGGATTCCTTCGGTGAGCAGCATCGCCGGTCCTTTCACAAAACTCTCTGGTCCAAATGTCACGAACAAGGCTAGTAGTTCCACTATTGACACTTCCACTACTGCTTGGAGGAATTCCTTTATGAAGTAATGAGAGACTTTCGGGTAGACTTTTGCCAAGAAGGACGCGGTCCATCCGGCTCTCAACCCTTCCAGCATGCTGTCCGTCCGTTCAAAGCCTTCCTGTCCCTTCACTTCCTGGGTCCAGAAGGTTTCTAGGGTGATCTGACAAATTCTGTTCACAAATTCGGCGGTCTTTTCTCCAGCATTTTCCGCCACGTTCATCAATTCATCCAAGTTGAAATTCTCCATACTGTTCTTCAGATTCGATTCGATTTGATTCAAAGGTTTGACTCAAGTGAGTAATTAAATGATCAATCAGGATCTGGAAAAGAAGTCACAAGTATCACACTTGTCAGTTTCACCTTAACAAATATCGTTAAAATTTACTTAAAAACAGTTCAGATAAAAAGATATTCATCCTAAAATTTATTAAAATCAATCGGTCTCTAAAATTTTGGAATTGACCTAAGATTGGACAGTCCAAACTTTGGATCTATTCCTGAGATTGTCATTCAGTTGTTCATGGTCACTAACCCCTTCTTGCCCACGATCTTAATAACATAACACATAACATAACATAACACACATATCACACATTACATACAACTTAGTCTTTAGCCTAACACCCTCTCGCACGTCACTCAGCCTATACTTAGGTAATATTTCTTATGTAGATATACTTGTATATTAGTATCAGAGAATATCACGTGTACAAGTGCATACAATTCCCGAGGGTGCAGTGGTCCTCTGCTTGGATCGTACACTGGAAGCGAGAGCTCCTTCATGTCCATTTCCACGAGGAAGTCTCTCAACCTCGTCAAGGACAAGACTAGGTTCTCTGGGTCTACGTGTTGCCTCTCCGTCGCCCTCGTCACCAAGAAGCATAGGTATTTTCCGGGTATCTGCGACGCCGCCGGAGGTAAGGCTGCTACGCCCCCTACTCCTGGTCGTTGCTTCCAAAGGAACTCTATGTTTTTATATTCTCTCTTAAAATCTGCCGCTAACGCTGTCCTAAAACTCATGTCTGCTGTGATTGCTATCGCACATGTTCTATTTGTGAGTATAAAATCACTGTCTGTTAGTATTATGTTACTTGAATATTCATTTGGTAAGGTAAAATATGACTCAACTACCCTACCTAGGTCAAGTTTCTTAGGTTCTTCGCCTGTTTCTGCTTCTAAGTCTCCTGTTTCTTTTGCTACTCTTAATTTTTTTATTATCAAGTTTTCAGTGTGGGTAAGTCCTACCCCCACTCCCCGGACAAAAATATCCATCGACATCCCCGTCGATCGCATACCGGGTATCAAGTCGAGGTTAGAAGCTGGAATGAGTAGTCGTCCTTCTTGGGCAGCCCAGGAAGGATCATCTCGTTCGGTCTTGATGTATTTCATGTTTTCACGATCTACGTCTTGAATAGTGACGCTGGTCTCCTCTGGGTCCGAGGTCATTTCGTTCAGCCACTCTAAGACACGCAGGTTCGTCAAGTCTTGTTAATATGACTGCTGTTGCTCGTCGTCGAATTCTACCTCGGATTTCGACCGGTCGTCGACACACTCATCGTCGTGATCATCAACTATGTCAATGTCTTGTGACACAGTTATTTCTTCTAGACCCACTAGTTCCTCCACTATCTTCTTCAGATCTATCCTATCCACTACAAAGTCGTCACCGTAAGGATTGTGTTTCTTTCTGGGTCTTGTCCCGTCCTTCTGACGAGTCTGTATCGTGAACGGATGATCCGGTTCTAAGTTCTTGGGAACCTCTATCTGTTCGGGATCCTGCCAATCCTCCTCTGCGTAGGGTAAGGTTTCATCGTCCGCTTCGATGAACTCGTTTGGATCCAGGTCCAGCGGTGTATCCGTTCCTTCCTCCACGACTTCGTTTCCATCGTTCTTCTCCCTGGTGCCTTTCTCGTTGACCTCACAAGCAGGATCCATCATTAGATAGTCCCCTTCTTCTATGTCTGCGGGTATACACCAGTCTTCTGTCGATGAATTGTGTGGCTTGATGTTCTCGTAGTGGGCGGCTCGGCCATTACTCAGTCTATAAAAGGGTCCCTCCGGTGCACCTCTGTAATCATGAAGGGTCCCCTCCACTTTTTTAGGAGCTTTTTCGTCCCTTTCGGTGGTATAACGTTCTGAAATACCCACACGTAGTCTCCCACCGAGTAAGCTTTTGCACCAGCTGCTTTCTTGTCAAATTTTTTCCTCTGCCTTGCCTGTGCTTACTGAGTATTTCGTCTACACAAATCGATCAACTCCTGTTGGCGTCTGATCACATCCCTCACGTAGACATGTGGAGACGTTTTCTTTCCCTTATACTCTGGGTAGAAAAAGGTTAAGGGTAAAGATTTCTCGTGTCCAGTTAGCATCATGTGTGAACTAACTCCAGTGGTGGAGTGTTGCGTGCTGTTGTAGGCTCCCATCACCTGTGGAAGGTATCTGTCCCAATCGGTCATGTACCTGGAACAATATACTCTCAGCATCGACACTAACGTCCTATTCTGTCTTTCCACTAAGCCATTCGTCTGAGGGTGTTATGTCGTGGAGTGAGCTTGAGCAACCTAAGAGCGTCTCATAAGCTCTTTCGTAAGCTCTCCTACGAAAGCTGTTCCATTATCCGATTGAAACGTCATCGGACAACCATGTCTCGCTATCCACGTATTGATCAGGTTGTCGCATGTCTCTTCCGCCGAGTCAGTTATGCAGGGCACGGCCTCTGCATACTTCGTGAAGTGATCTATCATGACCAAGACTTGGTTGTAACCGCTGTCTGTCATGCATATCTTCTGGTGATCTATCTGCACCACCTCGTTGAATTCAGACGATTCAATTGATTGTAAAGGAAATCGCAACTTCCTAGGATCCTTGACCTGTTGGCATGACAGACATGCTGTTACCCACTTCTCTCATGCCTTTTTCATTCCAGGCCACTCGAAGCGCTTCAGGATCCTCTGATATACCTTGTCGATCCCCTGATGGCCCATCTGATCATGCTACTTGAATAGTAGTTCTGTCTGATAGAGTTGCGGTAACACTATCGCGTTATACTTGCATAG
Source organism: Symsagittifera roscoffensis (assembly GCF_963678635.1). Classification (NCBI taxonomy): domain Eukaryota; kingdom Metazoa; phylum Xenacoelomorpha; order Acoela; family Convolutidae; genus Symsagittifera; species Symsagittifera roscoffensis. The sequence goes on along the minus strand of NC_087064.1, from coordinate 34,017,821 downwards.
GACTCTGTCTTCTTCTCTTCTTTTACAAGCCACAATCCCGTCCTTGTTCAAATATAACCTCCCTTCCTTCTGCATGAAGTACTGTCTCAGGATACGATAACTATCTTCCTCGAGGTCCCCTTTATCCGGAGAACCGATATCGATCAACCTTTTCAGGTTGCTTGTCATGCAATCATTTCTCTGCGCCCTGAGAAGATCCGAGAGTCTGTATCTCGCCTTCAAGTACGTCTTCATGACCCTCATCTGACTATTCAGCTCATTGGGCTGGTGTGTGTCTTCTTCCATCTTAACGCACCAAATCTTCGCCAGCGGCTGTGTTTCTTGCTTGAACGGCTGAAGATCAGTCCTGACTACCTCTTTTTGTGGCAACAGACTTATCGAACGTTTCGATACCGCTATTGTCTCGAAATCATCCGCTGCGTTGTCAAAGACTCTTTCGCTTGGTATAAGGTAGCGATCACTGTCAGAATCCTGATACACCTCTCTGTCCAGATCCCTTGCACGAGTTTCCACTAGTAGTGTGTGTAACGCTAGTTCGGACAGTTCTGATCCCGAGCCCGAGTTCCTGTCTGAATAGGTGTCAATTCCTGAGTTTTGGGAATTGTCATCTGTTGAAGAGTTTGTGATGGAGTCTGCACGCTCCTCCAGGTCATGTCTGTGCCTTCTCCGCATCTATCTGAACTCCTCGGACAAAACCTTGTTCTCCAGGTCCTGTTTCTCATCAGGAATTTTTTCCTCTGTCTCAGACTCCCCGGACAAACTTTCTTGTCCCGGGTGTTGATCTTGCGCTCGCTGACTCCTCTCATTGTTCATCTCCCCGGACAAACAGTCTTGCATTAGGTTTTGTTCTACCTTCTCACCTTCTTTACCCTGGTCCACGAAGGTAACGGTTTTCCTTCGCGTACTGCTTCCCTGTTCTTTCCGTCCGTAAGAAGTACTGGTTAAAATCTCGTGGGTATTGAGGATACTAGTCGCTGAACTTTTGTCCTACAATCCCCCTAGTTCTCTTCGTTTTGTCGTCTGGACGGCATGATCTTCACCTTCTCACTGACTGTTAGCGATGCCACTGCTGCTGTCCACTCGGGGTCATCTCTGGTCACTTCTCTTTCTAACAATCCACCCAGCATCCGCATCACTTGCGGTGTGACCTGCACCGTTTTATCCAATAATGAGAGGCTGTTTATGTTCATGCGAGAGAGTTCTTGCTGAACCAGATTTGAGCGCAGCAACAGATCCAAGGGGACCGGGTCCTCCCTGCATAGGATCTTTATCTCGGCTGCTTTCTCTACAGGTAACTCGTGGTGTCCTGGAATTGGATGTCCAGACTTGTCCAACCATCTCGTTAAGGGAAGCGCTTCATAGGTTTCTTTGTCCAGAAACGAGAATCCCTCCTTAATTTCTGTCTGATTGGCTTGCTTCTGCTCCAATCTTTCATAGAACTCAGTTTTCTTGCTGAGGCTATCAGCATTCTGGTGTTTGTCACGCATCCTGTGTTCGATTATCATATGGTAGCCATCCAATCTTACTATTCATCTACCAATAGAACTCTGATCCATCGAGTAGGTCTTCAACCAGGATAACGCTCTGTTGTCCACGCGTAACTTGAAGGGAGCGCTCCCCAAGTATGCACGGTACTTTTCCACGAAAGTGACTACTGCAAACATTTCTGCTTTCGGTGCGCCATATTTCATCTCTGTATCACTCAAGACCTTGCTGCCGTATGCAATGGGACGGAGAACCGTTCTTCCGTTCCATTCTTGCTACTGATGCAATATTCCTGAGATGGCTACTACCGATGCGTCTGTATCAAGAACATACATGCCCTTTTCTGTAGGCATGCCTAGCACTGGCGCTTCGCACAGTTCCCGCTTTATGTTCTCGAAGGCAACTCGTGCTTCATCGTTCCATTCGAACTTCTTCCCTTTGTTGCGCATCAGCTTCTGCATCGGATACACCTTGTCCGCATATCCTTTTATGAACTCCCGGTAGTAGTTGGCAAACCCTAGGAAGCTCAGGAGCTGTGTGTCCGTTCTAGGAGCCTTCCATGTCAACACTGCTTCTACTGCTTCTGGGTCCGGCCTCACACCATGTCTGTCCACCATTCTTCCCAGTTACTTGATTGAATCCCTAAGGATTTCAAATTTGGATGGTTTGCACCTCAAGCCTGCTCTCTTCATGCATCCAAAGACCTCATCGAGCCGATCAATGTGGTCTTCCAGGGTCGGTGTCGCTATGACTACGTCATCCACGTAACACATCACGACATTCCCGTACTTCTTGGTCACTCTCGTCAAAGCCTGAGCCATCAGTCTTTGAAAAGTGGCCGTTGCATTGCACAAGCCGAAGGGCATCCTCTTCCAATGGTGCAATCCCAATTCGCACGCCAATCCGGTTTTCTCTCTATCCTTCTTCCGCAGAGGGACCCGCCAGAAGGCAGAACCCAAGTCCAACGTGGTGAAAAACTTGGCATCACCAAGCTTAGAGAGGCTCTCGTCTATTCGCGGTATCGGGTACGCATCTTTTATCGTTATCGCGTTCAAATAGCGAAAGTCGCAACAAAATCTTAGCTGCCCCCTTTCTTATTCGCCATTACCACCCCGCAAGCCCATGGCGATTTCGAGGGTTCTATCATGTCGTATTCAAGCAACATTTCTATTTCCGCTCGGCACGCTTCCAATTTGTGTGGCGTCATTCGTCTTGCGCCTTCGCTATGGGGAACGGCGCCCTCTTCAAGTTCGATGTCGTGTTCGACGAAATTACAGCAACCGATATCCGCCTTATGTTTTGAAAATACATCTGCGTTCCGATTAAGGAGGTCCCGCAATTTTTCGAAATCTCCCTCACCTATTTTCCCTTTTAAATGTTCTATCTCTGGCAAAACCGGTTTGTCAGATTCTAGTTCATATGACGAGGGGTGTTCCGGAAAATTCGAGCTGCTTGATAAGCCGTCGTCCGATTCGGATTTCATCGAAAACAATTTATGTACAGATTTTAATTCATTAATCCTTTTTAAAATTTTATCTTTATTGGCGTGAAAAGGACAGTCTTTCACACTATGTTTCTTCAAGTTTTGCGTCTCCTCATAGTCGGTCCTCATCGGCAAAGCGTAACCAAGCTTCTTTCCACGCTGGATTGAAACCGTGGTGTGCAGTGTTTTCAATAACACACTGACACACAGTCCGTTTTGCGTTACCGAGAAGCTCCGGCCTAAACTCACCGAACTCTGACTGTTTGGATTCGGTACTAAACAAACCTGTTTACTATCGCTTAACGAATTTAAATTTCTCTTTCTAAAAATTGCCACCACAGCTTGTCCTGGCTGTAGTTTTACTTTTCTATCTAAAAAAATTGGTGCCTTGTTTTCGTCTGTTTTTATCCTATTAATTGGTTTCTTAACAGACTTCCGGTCCGGGTTTCTAATCCGTATCAGACCGTTGTTCAAGTCAATCATCACGTCAAAATTCCTAACAAAATCTCTGCCCAAGATGAATTGGTCGGCGTCGTCCAAGTGCTCTACTACCAGGAAGCTCATCCAAAGATCCCGTCCTCCCATGTGGAGGACCGTTATTAGTGTTCTTCCGGCTACGTAAATGGCTCCTCGATTGGCGGCGGCCAGTCGGAGATTCGTTGGAAATAGATCTTCCCTCGTGAAGCCCATTCTTTCCCAAGTTTTTATCGGCATCACACTCACTACCGCTCCTGTGTCCAGAAGCCCCGTGACTCCGATTTTCCTTCCGTTGGTGTCGAGCAGATGTGCGGTCACATCTGCTTCATACCCAATGTGTATTGCATCTTTTTCCATCATGGCGTCATGGCCTATCCTGCGGACTTTGAGTTCCTCCTCACCCAAATAGATCTGCCCCATTTGGTCACTATCTGTCGTTACATAAGTCCTAGTGTAGATACTGATCCCATCTACGTTCAGCATCACTTGATACGGCCCATAGACCTCCAGGTAGCGTCCATGAAGTTTCTTTGTGCGAGGGCCACCCGTTGTTAGTAATGCTCGCACAGCTCTCGACTCAGTGCGTTGCTCCACCTGCCTCAGATAATCTGCATATGTGTCCAAATGCATCAAAGTGAACTCGGATGGTTCGCTCAGATTTCTGATTACCTGGTGTCCAGCCACTGAAATTATTGACTGTATCTTGCTCCCCTGTGGCACCACGCCGAACCTCTGACCGGAGATCACATTAAGTTTCATGCTCAAACTGCTTGGTGCTTTAGTTTCCTCGACCACCGTTGCTTCGAAGGTATTCAGTTGTTCCTGTAGTTTCTCATTCTCCAGTTCGAGTTTCACTTTTTGTTCGATGTCTTTCGTCACCAGTTCCTGTTGCACTCTATTTATAGCATCCCTCGCGGCTGCCCTATAATCAATCTTGAAGTCATGGGCCGCAGTTGCTGGTTCCGGTTCACGTGTCTCTTCAGTTGCCGCTTGCATTTTCTTCGCCGCCAGCTCTTGAGGTTTGTCTTTTCTGCGTGCCTCCGCTTCACTCAACAGGCGAGCCTTGCTGGCTTTCACTCCTGACAAAGCTCCTTCATGCCTTGGATGCTTGATGTCTGCCACTGCATCCCAGAATTGCGGACAATTTGATTTGAAATGACCTTCCAAGTTGCAAAAGAAACACCTCGGACCGAGTTTCGCAATTACTCCTCTCATGAAATCCTCATGGTCCAATTCTGACGCATCTTCGTCCTCGAGGCTAAAGCCTATTGCTTTCATGCCTTGTTTGTAAGTTGGGCATGCTGACACATGATGGTCTGTTGAACTGCAATTGGCACAAGAGCGTCTCTTGTCCATATCATACCTCGGTTTTTACCAGTTGTTCCCTTGGTTTGCTAGTCCGTTGTTAAAATTGCCATAATTGTTCTTATAGTATCCAGATCTCGAGGGAGGTTTCAACCAAAAGATATTCTTTTGACTTGAGCCTCAACTCCTCTGGTGTTGGCGCATTGGTTGATAGTGGTGTGTAATGTGTCGCTAGCATTGTTCGAAGTTCATCATTCTTCACACCATCGATGAGTTTTGAGGCTACTGCCAGGTTCATCCTTCGGTTTGACTCATCCGGTTGGCTGCGTCTTCTCAGCATTTCCAAGTCGTCTAGAAACTTGTCTATCGTTTCATCTTCTCGTTGCCTCCGTTTCTCGAAGCGCATCATCGCCTGGTGCCCCTGCACCCCTGATCCAAAACGGTTTAACAAGATTTCGAAGATTTTCTCGGCTGTGTCACGCTGATATTGCTTCTTGGCCATGACACAGTTCAGGGCTGTCCCTTCCAAGTTGCTGGTGAGCGCACTGCATTCTTGTCTTTCCGACAAGTCCTCTTCCTCGAAATTCAGTTTCATTACCTCTATCCAGGTATCAATACAGCCATCAGATTCGTCTTTATAGCATCTTGGTTTCTTAAAGAATCTTCTGGACTTCTCATTGCGTTCATTGGTTCTGGATAACCTCGTAAGGAATGTCTCCAAAGACCTGTTTAGGGGTTCAAAGGCTGTGGCCATTGCCGTAGCATCCCTTGAGTGTCCCGCCTGAGTGTCCTCGCACCTTGTCGAAGGCTTTGTATTCGTTGCATCCCTGCAATCCGAATCGCCGTGGCCCACATGACTCCTCCCCGGGCTCGCATGTCCTCTGTTACCGGAATCACTTCTCCCAGTCGCATGTGTGCCTTGCGTTGGTCGTTCATTAGAGGTATGTCTGTTCCCCGTTGAACTTGCTCTACTACGTTGAACGGGCCCCATGTTCTATTACCCCTTGTGGCATAGCCTGATAAACTGCCCCTGCCTCTAGTGGATCCATATGCCCTCCTCTTTTGATGCTCATTGAAGTTCACATTCGGCTCCCTGCTGGGACCTCCCGAGTTCGGCTCCCTTTCTCTTGATCCACTCTTGCTGCTTAGTAGCCCGTCCAACCTATTCATGATAGCCTGAGTTCGCCTCTCCATCATCGCGTCTATCTTTGTGTCAAGAGTCCCAAGAGACTGCTCTTGCTGAATTCTTAACTTCTCCATGCCGTCTCTTAAGCGTAACTCTCTCTGTTCCGCTTCTCTTGTCATTCGCTAGATGCTCGTCCGTTCTTTTTTTCAAGCGTTTTTCGCTCCTACCAACTTCTTGTCTATTGCGATTTATTTCTTCCCGCAGACTTTCTCTTTCAATGTGAACTGCTCTTTCTAGTTCACTCATTCTTATGGACATCTGTTCATTTTGTTCTCCTAAACTGTCCACTATGTTGTTCATGGCTTCTTCTAGTGCTGCCCCATTATCCACGAGTGGCATCACTAGTGGCGGTGTAACCCTGTCGGTCCCTGGTAGCTTCGTGCTGGTCGAGATTCGGGCCTTGACTCTCTGCCTCGACGTCTTTTCATTATCCACCTCAGGATTCGCCAATGCGTTTCCTAGCCCTTTGTTTCTACTCTCCCCAGTTCGCGGCTCTGAATTTGTCATAATCGCAAAGCCTCTCGACTGGCCCGGTGTGTTTACCTCTTTGCTTATCGTTCTCACCACACCAAATTTGTCCATGGTTCCAGTCTCTCTTTCGACGTATGCCTCATTCTCCTGGGTCGAACTATTGAGGCTGATTTGAGACCCAAAGTCCACTTGCTCTTCTTCGTCGTCCTCCTCCTCCTGGGATTCACCTTCATTTCCTGTGCCCACTCCCATGGTGAATGGAAAGATGTTTCCTAAGGTGTTCCTCATTCTTTCTGAGAACGATGATGACGTTGTTTGTTTATCAGTCCCGCCTGCCATCATGGTGTTGTCTGTTGGAGATCTTCTAGTTGCCACAATTTCAGTTGAAATGTCGGACTGTTCCGACATCTCCTCTCTATTCAATGTCCCGGTGGAAGTGGCAAAATCATGGCCTTGTTTTACCGGAGTAGATTCACTCGCCAGCCTTCTGCCTCTCCCTTCCAGTCCATGTACTTCCTGGTTGTCATTCTTGGCCTGGTCTGTATTGACCTCCACTTCTAACATTTCTTCTCTCTCTTCTGAGGTCTTCTGATTCCTCGTTTCAACCATTCTGCCTGAAACCGTCTCCCCTTTGTCGGTCCGGGCTCGTTTGATCCGATCCACAAAAGGGTCGTTCATTGTTTCTCTTTGCTTTTTAGGGGTGAATTTCCTAGAGCTATCACCTCGTTTACTTGTCTAGACTCATTCTCAATTTGTCACTTCTTAATGCCTATACACTCAATTCGATTGCTAGTGACTTTATAGTTTGAATGTCAATAATAATGACGCAACACAAAAGATTCTATTAAATAGTGACCACGAATCCTTGTATGTTATTAGAGTACAGTTTGTATATAATTTATTCACACTAACGGATTATCGGTCGTAAGATTCGAGAACTAGCACAATATGATGTTATCAGTCAATTTAAAAGATAGTGTACTCACTATCCAATCAAGCACAAATTACGTTGGTTTTAAAATCAAAAACAACAAAAAAATATATAATGACAGAAAAAAAATACCTCTATAAAAACTTATGTGTACTGTACTTTTAGCCAGTCGCAGTACAATAGTCGAACCTGTATTTTAAAGAAAAAGCTTTCTCTGCTCGGTGCTGCACCAAACAGACAAAACTTTGAAGGCAGTAATTTTCTCAAGTGGGCGTTTATTGCACCCACCGAGTATTGTGTTACCTATCTGCCTTCCGACTGGCCGAGCTAGACCTACTAAAATCCTCAGGGCAGTCACTTTTCAAAAAAAAACGTATTGGGTTTCAATCTACACCAATGAATTACGCTCTTTTTAATTTAGGCTTAGTGTCGCGAATATCCGAGTTCGGACCTGTTTTGTTTCGGTCTGGTTTTTATTGAAAGGCAAGTTACCAGTGCAGTCACTGATTCCTAGCCTGTCTGCTAATAACCTCATACCTCTCACTGTATTCTTTCTTCTGCTTACCTAAGTACTTTTATAAAATAATACCCCTCCGGATTGGCAAAAATAGGACCCTTCCGGACTAGCAAAATTTAGACCCCTCCGGATTGGGACCCCTCTGAGTTAGTAAATATAAGACCCCTCTGGAATGGGACCCCTCCGAATTAGCAAATATAAGACCCCTCCGGATTTGGACCCCTCCTAATTCGAAAAAAAATTGACCCCTCCGGATTGGGAGCCCTCTGGTTTGTAATAGTAGCTTTTCGGAGATTTCTTCTTTCAACCGATACCCCTCCGGATACGTTCTCCGATGCAATTTTGCTTTTTCAATTAAAAAGGAGGGGTATGTAATGCTTTCCTAGACCCTTCCGGATTGAAGTTAAGCCTCTTATTTGACAATTCACGCTAACGGTGAAGGGTCTTATCGCTAGCCTAACTTTGGTTCGATTAAAGTTTTCCTGTGCCTTTAGCTTTCCCTTTTTGTCTAGAACAGCCTAAAGTTACTTTATTCAACCGCAATTACTTTTTGGTAGGGGTGTAAGGGCTTTTCTAAAAAAAATTTATAAAACGTGAAGGGTCTACCCTCCCAAATTGGTGAGTTTGCTAAAAACAATCTCAAAAACTTTTCACGCTTACTTTTTCGAAAAACTTTTGTCCCTATCAGTAAGCTCAGCTAATCTCTGATCTATTGACACCAAGATCAACTCGATATGCCCAGTAGTTTCAAAGTTATTAACCAAAATAGGCCTGCACTTTTCTAGTTCAATGCAAAAAAACCCGATCTAAAACGCTTTAGTTGAAAAAAGTTTCGGAAAACTATGCTACCTGTACCCCTCCGGATTGATGAATCCACCAAATCAAACACGTTAAGTTCGATTTCTCTGCGACCCGGAAGGCTTTCGGTTAGCGGGTTTCAAAACTCGTAGATTCACTAATGGGCGTTGTCTGAAGAACTATTTTTACTGTTCTTAACTCAAAATTTCAAAAACATTTTCTGAATTTATAGTGTTCCGTTTTCTCAAAAATCACGAAAATTCGGTTTATTGTTCCAAAATAGTCCCAACCACTTCCGAACTAAACTTAACCGGTTCTATCTATTATGGTAGTGCAGTTGCGATGTAACACAATACTTTAGCGCTTTTTTCTGTTTCAAAAAAATATCGATATACCAAAAATCGCGACTTGTGGGGGGATCAAAATATCGCTATTTTGACCCTAAAAACCGGTCTGCTTTCTGTGTTTTTCACTGAAAAACGATATAGGAGTATTAATATAGGCTATATAAGTAATAATATTAGTAATATTATACCCCTCCGGGTTTGTTTAATATCCGAATTAAGGTGCTTAACTCGGATATTCGCAATTCGGTGAAGGGTCACCACAGTGCAGCCTTTTCGAGCCCCCCACAGATTACTATCTTACTTTTTGTGCCAAAAGGGATACAAATTTGGTTAACGATACCCAACAGTCGATTGTTGTTGTCGTTCAGCCCCTTCTTGATGCTCCTTGTACTGCTTGCCGGATCCGTCTTCTCCCAAGACCCTTCCGAATTGAGCGCAAGTCAGCTGACCCTTCCGGGTTGAACGCAATTTATCATTAACGTGCTTAAATGCTCAAATAACCCTACAGTACAAGCCTCACAAACGGGCTACAAAATTGATCGTAACAATCCTGACTGATATAAATGCCTGTAACAACAATATATCTATCAACAACAAACGGGAGGGTCGGATCACATCTTAACTGGGGGGATGATTTCTACAGATTTTTTACTTTTTTTGTTACTGTTTTGGGTTTTTTCGGTTACTTTTTATGTTTTTTTTTGTTTTTCTTGGGTACTATACTATTTTTTGTTTGGTTTTATATATATCTTTAAGTGTTTTTGGTCACAGACCTCTCAGGGAACGAGGGGATGGCCGATCCCCCCACCCTTCCTGGTTCGTGAATTTTCGGTCTTAACTAGGTTAAAAAGCTATTCACGGAATCCGGAAGGCTTCCGCGTTCCGAACTACCCTTCCGCCCCGGCGGTTTTGGCCTATTAAGGGCGTTAATGTGAGCATCCGCTCGGCGCGGAGTGCTCGTTAACGGTTCTACCGGTCATGATATTAAAAAGAATAACACCCAGGAGCGCCATAAAAACATCTATGTAACATTCGCGTCGACAAAAACGTTACTGTTCTCCGGCTTCGACCAGAGCGCTCAAATTAACTTATTTACATGCAAAAATAGTGAGCTCATGGCTGGGTCTCAGTATCCCCAGACCACGAGGTCACTTCTATAATCAGGGCTACTACTATTTATTGAATTATTATTGTTTTTGCTCAGTAGATAAAAATCATCATCTCCATCGAAGATGGATCAACCCTTTCCCCCAACTCCTTAGCTTCTCATCCTAGCAAAATGAAATCAGATGTTAATTAAATTCAACTCAGGACATGACAGGGAAGCTAAAAACTTATATAAAACACTATCAGTTCCAATCCCGAGACCCCTCCGGATTCCTGAATCCGGGGAAATAAGGCTCTTATTCTCCTTCCGGAAGGCTGGTTTTCCACCCTTCACCGTTGTCTGCAACGGCCTTGCAACTATTGTAGCGACACAATAGTTGGAACTCGGAGTGGTCTCTGCTACTTCTGCAATTCGTCGTTGTTTTTCAAGCACAATTCTCGTTATTCACGCTATCGCAGCTAATGTTGTTGTGTTTTTCTTCCGGTCTTCTGCCAAAATGGCCGTTACTGATGTTTCTCAGAATTATGACGTCATACTTCGAATTTTTAAAGTTTCAAAATACCAGAATATCTTGTCCTTCACCCTTTGACTAATCGTCCCAATAACGTTGTTAATCACTTAAAACCGTCAATTCGGAACGTTCGCTGTTCAAAACTCGAATATGCTGAATCTGCATTTTGGTCCATTCTGGTCGAATGTCACATTTGTTTCGTTAAAGTTTCTTTTTTGTGACCTCGGATTTTATCCGAGTTCACACTCGAGACCAAGATGTCAATGTCGCTCGAAACCACGGGATGAATCTTATTCGGCTCCATACGTGCCTGATCTCCATAGGTATGGCAAGTACCTTGCACGCCATCTCAAACAATTCAAGTCTTCTGCTATAATCGATAGCGTACATCGATTCCGCCGTTGGTGTCTTCGACTCTCGATATTTCGTCACATTCTCCTCGATCCATCGCAACGCCAACATCGTACTCACTACCAAGATGGTCACCTTCTGCCGATGATCGGGTAATCCGATTGACCGAATTTATTCCACGTCCCATACTAAACAGAGGTTTGAGTGCTCCGGGTACCACACTGTCTGTGCCAAGCAATGGCATTTGCATTCCCCATGAGTAATATCGATGCTTCGGAGATTGCCTTCTCCCGAGGCTTCCAGCAGATGTTCCAATTCCATTATCTTCTCGTGTGTTGTATCATTTTCCTCCTGTGCTGGGACACTGTTCATCGGCATCCCGATGGTATTCTGTCTCTCGAAATCACTCGTGTTTTGACCTTCCAAAATCAAGAGTTCTTCTCCCCAGATTTCACTCAAGTCATCTCTTTGTTCCCTTGGCACCGTTCCCAGTATCTTCTTCAACAGCTTGTGTGAATGATGCGACATTCGAGCCAGTCGTACGCACTTGGGTACCGAGAAGGCCTTGTCTACCAGTATCCTTTGGCTGGATACCTCCACAATCGACATGTGCAATGGATAGTGGCTCCCACATAGGTTGGCCATTACTGATCCCGCCAAGGATTTCGCATTTACTGGCAGACTGTAAGCCTCGCTCACGGGAAATCGCATTTCCGCCTCAAGACCAATCTTCCACCCTCTGATGTGTTTCTGGGTGGTTTGCAACGCCCCCGGCCACGACTCCACGCTCAACGCTGTCACCAAATGGTGCTCAGACTCCAGCATCTCCAGTGATTGCAAACTGCACAACCTCGAGAAGAACCCCAGCGCCGTTGCTATAATCACTGTAGTGTTCGTATAGCACTCAGCCACTATCTGCACTTCGTTCTTCTCTCTTTCTGTTATGTCGTCAAACCAAGCGACTAGGTCTCCTCTCTGGAAAGATTGTATTCTGACACATGATCGTCCATCACAAGTGTGCTCTCCCCCTCCGCACGTCAAGTCAACACAGCTACCGGGCTCCAACTTCTTTACTGATCCTAGCCTACTCATTGCCTCGCCCGATTCTTTGCTCTGTGGTAGGATCATTTTGTGTATCACATCCAAAGTTCCCAAGTCTTCATCTTTTGTCGGTGTTAGCCTCACTCGTACCGTGACTTCTTCAATCAAGCTTGCGTGAGGATGTAGGCACCAGGAGGGTCTCAGCAACTCGTAGTCATCATGCCGTTTCCATTCCCCATTTTCAACTCAACTCTCTTGTTTGAGCGCGGCATGCTTATCACCTTGGGCGTCGTCTCAAGTAGCAGGCCCAGGCTCGGTCTCTCCCTTTCCATTGAATCAATTATCTTCTCTGTCCAAAATTTCAACAGCTCCGTCACTTAGTGATTCCTGTGAGCGCTCCCGGCCTCTGAATCCAAGAAAGGGTTGTATGCTATTCCCATTACTCCAGATACATATTGGTATTCTCCCCGTTTGTTGGGTCTCGAGTAATCCTCAGCCGAGGCCAAGTTACGATGCACATCATGCACCTCTTCATTTTTCTTGTTGTAGAATCTCTGTATTTCATCAAGTTTCCCATTATTCTCTAGGGATTGCCTCTTCTTTCGATCCCCGTACTCTGGTACACATTCAGTGTACGTGCACATGTCGGTTTTAGTTCACATGTCAAATTTTCTAACAATCGAACACTAAGAACAGAAAAATCACTTCAATGTGAACCAAAAAGCTGAAAACTCGCGGGTCAATTATGATTTAATAATAGTCAATGATTAATGAAGATATGCCAACAAACTCAAAAAACGTGGATAATGACTTCTATGGTTGTTTTGCAGTGTTTTGGTGTCATGGTTAGAACAACACATAATTTTTTTGATGAAAATCTATAACACCAAATCATTTTGAATATCGAGGTTTATAGCACCTCCACTTGAGTAAAAAACTAAATTAAGATCGTTTTGTCCACTTCTGTGGCTATCTAACAATTAGGCCAAAGAAAAACAGCATAAACCACATTATACTGAGCCAAAGATCAAGGACGCTCAATTTTATAAATTTTAAATACTCTTCGTTTTAATTACAGCTTTTCATTTCAAAACTCGAAAATATAAATTTCATTTTTAATGACAACAAAACTCAAAATATCAAATTTCAGCTAACAACACTAACAGATATGTTTAAGAAAGAAGACAAATAACATTTTAGTACACTAGTCTATTTCAGCAAAGTGTCTAATTAATCTTCTAAGTCCTATCTACTGTATTGCAAATCAACTTACGTCTAGATTTAATTCGTCGTTAACTATTTTCATAATTTCATCCACTTTTCCAAATATTTGTAGATCTGCAAATATATCTAATGATGTTCGCTGGAGATTAACAATAACTAATTTTCCTCTATTCTTTTTCGTCAACTGAGGAAACTCGTTGCAAGGTAAAATTTGGAGTGAACTTCCGAGACATATAGACAATTCAGCTTTTTTTGAATTTGTAACAGCATTATTTAGCTCTTTGTTTGGTAATTCGTCTTCCCCATCCAGAATCGTGTCTTTATTTTACCGAGACATCGTAACTTTTCCGAATTTCCGCTGAAAATGGGTACTTATTTCCGGTAAACTCCAATCCAACAGTCGGTACACTAGTTTCTCTTATAAATTTCCGCCTGCATTTATGACACTGTTCGATGAAAACGTTGCCGTGCATATCAGCAATCACCTCAGTTGATGTACCAGCTTTTAAATGCAGACGGTCATTATTTCGATTGACGACAAAATTAACATAGTTCAATTGGACAAGCTTATTTATAGCTTTGTGGGTATACGTTGGACGAGCAGTATCGAAAGAAACATTAACTGACGGCTTTTCACCAAGCTTTTCGAGTGTCCTTACTCCTTTGGGCCTCCTAAAATCAGGGATACCCGAAGATATTGAGATTCCTGCTCCCGTGTGCTCCCGTGTGCATTCTTTAATCATGGCAGCAAGCCGTCTTGCTTTCTTATTAACTGAATCAGTTCCGTCATAAATTCACCTTTGTTTTCATAGGGAGACAAAACTTCAGCATATTCGCAAGACATGAAGTGAATCTAAAATAGTATGGTTAACATAAAAAATATGATTAATTATTAGCGTTATTGATCAAACAAAAATTTTTTGGAGTAATTTTCGATTTTCAGGGACACTATCTCTTGTGTTTGTCTACCTCGAACGGTCGGAGCCAATTTGCTTCACTTGCGACATGAGAATAAAACCCTCATTATAGCTTAAAGACCACTACCAAAAGACCCCCTCACTCCAGAAAATAAGAACGTCCCCATACTTAGGTCTCAAATTACCCAAAATACGCGAACGCCGTTAAAAATAGGATCGGAACAGTCCGTATGGTTACTTTTTATTAGACAGTGGAACTTTGATCCATTCCAGATGGATCAACCTATAACTCTCCTTATCTCAACATAACAATTGTAAAACACACTCAAGAAAACGAAATTGGGTACTCACATACCAGCACAATCGAGAATTGAGGTAACTAAATTATTCAGTAACTCTAGCATTAAGGTGATTAAGTTTTAACTCAAGAAGTTTGTAATCAATTAATTCCAGCAAGGGAAAAGAGTTTTGACTCGAGAATTGAAATTTGGAACTGGACCATTGGGATACCCCAGCTGTCCGACTTTCCACTGAGGGTTCACTCTGGTCCACTTCTTATTTGTCTCTGCTTTGTTTGCAATCGCTCTGCTTCCTATTCAGGATGGGACAGCTCTGCTCGTGTTTGATTTATATCTGGAAATTGCGAATAGTAATTTCCCGCTGCTTTTTTTCACTACTTTCCCGCGATTGTATTTCGCTGGCTGGTTCTGATCTTGCATTTCTGAGATTTTCAGTTTTGGCGAGTAAGTTGAGCATGACAGGCTCAATTTGAATTTTTGAAAATTTACATTTCACACCAAAATTACGTTGTCCGTATTTCTCAAGGTCAAACTTCCAAATATGACCGACTGACACAAATTCCCCGGACTCAAGATCGATGTCCTCATCGCGTGTTGCCATCTAACAGTGAGTCCCCAGAATGCTGAGTGTTGCTCAAGATACAGTGCCAGTGGTCATTTACAGAAGTTTGCAGCAGATTTTAACTTTATCTACACCCCAAAATTCACAACCATATAAAATTGTCACACTATCGCTGAACGGCAATCAAAATTTTCATATACCTTACCTTAGATTTCCGCTTTTGAAGCTAATGAATAAAATTGTCATGCAGCATTTTGATTTGTATAATAATTATAGCAATATTTTGTTTCGTTAAGATTTTTTTTTCGTGACCTCGGATTTCATCCAAGTTCACCCTCGAGCCCCTTTCCTTCCCTCTCAAGACTCAAGAAACCCACATTGAGCTCCATGCTCATTTCGTATTCCTAGCCTACGAGGTGCTACGCCCTGATGAGTTTGACACCGTGATCTGCCTTAGCAGCGCTTCCTCATCATCGGAGCTGATTACGATCTCTTACCACGCTTTTAATTTTTCGAAGGATCGCATCCACTCCCTCTGCTCTTGCAACCTCTTTGCCTGACTTGGTAAACCTTTCACTTTCGATTCCCTGTTCAAGCAAAAGGAATTGTGCAGGCTCAAGCTCACGTTCTTCGCCAAGTCCTCCTCCAGTATCGATTCTCTCGCTTTGGTATTGTCTCTAGACACCCTACCAACTCTTTTCCAACTGTCGTGATCGCATTTCGATGGGTCAGCAGAGGTCTCTTGAAGGCTTCCGGTCCTATCTCTGCCAGGAACTGTCGATATTCTTTACTATGTTTTTTCATGTGGTCTTTCGTCACCATATACAACCAAGATGTCAATGTCGCTCGAAACCACGGGAAGAATCTTATGCAGCTCCATACGTGCCTGATCTCCATAGGTATGGCGAATACCTTGCACGCCGTCTCAAACAATTCAAGTCTTCTGCTATAATCGATAGCGTATATCGATTCCGCCGTTGGTGTCTTCGACTCCCGATATTTCATCACATTCTCTTCGATCCATCGCAACGCCAAAATCGTACTCACTACCAAGATGGTCACCTTCTGCCGATGATCGGGTAATCCGATTGACCAAATTGCGTTCTCCCGAGGCTTCCAGCAGAGGTTCCAATTCCATCATCTTCTCGTGTGTTGTATCATTTTCCTCCTGTGCTGGGACACTGTTCATCGGCATCCCGATTGTATTTTGTCTCTCAAAATTACTCGTGTTTTGACCTTCCAAACTCAAGAGTTCTTCTCCCCAGATTTCACTCAAGTCATCTCTTTCTTCCCTTGGCACCGTTCCCAGTATCTTCTTCAACAGCTTGTGTGAATGATGCGACATTCGAGCCAGTCGTACGCACTTGGGTACCGAGAAGGCCTTGTCTACCAGTATCCTTTGGCTGGATATCTCCACAATCGACATGTGCAATGGATAGTGGCTCCCACAAAGGTTAGCCATTACTGATCCCGCCAAGGATTTCGCATTTACTGGCAGACTGTAAGCCTCGCTCACGGGAAATCCCATTTCCGCCTCAAGACCAATCTTCCACCCTCTGATGTGTTTCTGGGTGGTTTGCAACGCCCCCGGCCACGACTCCACGCTCAACGCTGTCACCAAATGGTGCTCAGACTCCAGCATCTCCAGTGATTGCAAACTGCACATCCTCGAGAAGAACCCCAGCGCCGTTGCTATAATCACTGTAGTGTTCGTATAGCACTCAGCCACTATCTGCACTTCGTTCTTCTCTCTTTCTGTTATGTCGTCAAACCAAGCGACTAGGTCTCCTCTCTGGAAATATTGTATTCTGACACATGATCGTCCATCACAAGTGTGCTCTCCCCCTCCGCACGTCAAGTCAACACAGCTACCGGGCTCCAACTTCTTTACTGATCCTAGCCTACTCATTGCCTCGCCCGATTCTTTGCTCTGTGGTAGGATCATTTTGTGTATCACATCCAAAGTTCCCAAGTCTTCATCTTTTGTCGGTGTTAGCCTCACTCGTACCGTGACTTCTTCAATCAAGCTTGCGTGAGGATGTAGGCACCAGGAGGGTCTCAGCAACTCGTAGTCATCATGCCGTTTCCATTCCCCATTTTCAACTCAACTCTCTTGTTTGAGCGCGGCATGCTTATCACCTTGGGCGTCGTCTCAAGTAGCAGGCCCAGGCTCGGTCTCTCCCTTTCCATTGAATCAATTTCAATTATCTTCTCTGTCCAAAATTTCAACAGCTCCGTCACTTAGTGATTCCTGTGAGCGCTCCCGGCCTCTGAATCCAAGAAAGGGTTGTATGCTATTCCCATTACTCCAGATACATATTGGTATTCTCCCCGTTTGTTGGGTCTCGAGTAATCCTCAGCCGAGGCCAAGTTACGATGCACATCATGCACCTCTTCACTTTTCTTGTTGTAGAATCTCTGTATTTCATCAAGTTTCCCATTATTCTCTAGGGATTGCCTCTTCTTTCGATCCCCGTACTCTGGTACACATTCAGTGTACGTGCACATGTCGGTTTTAGTTCACATGTCAAATTTTTTAACAGTCGAACACTAAGAACAGAAAAATCACTTCAATGTGAACCAAAAAGCTGAAAATTCGCGGGTCAATTATTATTTAATAATAGTCAATGATTAATGAAGATATGCCAACAAACTCAAAAAACGTGGATAATGACTTCTATGGTTGTTTTGCAGTGTTTTGGTGTCATGGTTAGATCAACACATAATTTTTTTGATGAAAGTCTATAACACCAAATCATTTTGAATATCGAGGTTTATAGCACCTCCACTTAAGTAAAAAACTAAATTAAGATCTTTTGTCCACTTCTGTGGCTATCTAACAATTAAGCCTAAGAAAAACAACATAAACCACATTATACTGAGCCAAAGATCAAGGACGCTCAATTTTATAAATTTTAAATACTCTTCGTTTTAATTACAGCTTTTCATTTCAAAACTCGAAAATATAAATTTCATTTTTAATGACAACAAAACTCAAAATATCAAATTTCAGCTAACAACACTAACAGATATGTTTAAGAAAGAAGACAAATAACATTTTAGTACACTAGTCTATTTCAGCAAAGTGTCTAATTAATCTTCTAAGTCCTATCTACTGTATTGCAAATCAACTTACGTCTAGATTTAATTCGTCGTTAACTATTTTCATAATTTCATCCACTTTTCCAAATATTTGTAGATCTGCAAATATATCTAATGATGTTCGCTGGAGATTAACAATAACTAATTTTCCTCTATTCTTTTTCGTCAACTGAGGAAACTCGTTGCAAGGTAAAATTTGGAGTGAACTTCCGAGACATATAGACAATTCAGCTTTTTTTGAATTTGTAACAGCATTATTTAGCTCTTTGTTTGGTAATTCGTCTTCCCCATCCAGAATCGTGTCTTTAATTTTACCAAGACATCGTAACTTTTCCGAATTTCCGCTGAAAATGGGTACTTATTTCCGGTAAACTCCAATCCAACAGTCGGTACACTAGTTTCTCTTATAAATTTCCGCCTGCATTTATGACACTGTTCGATGAAAACGTTGCCGTGCATATCAGCAATCACCTCAGTTGATGTACCAGCTTTTAAATGCAGACGGTCATTATTTCGATTGACGACAAAATTAACATAGTTCAATTGGACAAGCTTATTTATAGCTTTGTGGGTATACGTTGGACGAGCAGTATCGAAAGAAACTTTAACTGACGGCTTTTTACCAAGCTTTTCGAGTGTCCTTACTCCTTTGGGCCTCCTAAAATCAGGGATACCCGAAGATATTGAGATTCCTGCTCCCGTGTGCTCCCGTGTGCATTCTTTAATCATGGCAGCAAGCCGTCTTGCTTTCTTATTAACTGAATCAGTTTCGTCATAAATTCACCTTTGTTTTCATAGGGAGACAAAACATCAGCATATTCGCAAGACATGAAGTGAATCTAAAATAGTGTGGTTAACATAAAAAATATGATTAATTATTAGCGTTATTGATCAAACAAAAATTTTTTGGAGTAATTTTCGATTTTGAGGGACACTATCTCTTGTGTTTGTCTACCTCGAACGGTCGGAGCCAATTTGCTTCACTTGCGACATGAGAATAAAACCCTCATTACAGCTTAAAGGCCACTACCAAAAGACCCCCTCACTCTAGAAAATAAGAACGTCCCCATACTTAGGTCTCAAATTACCCAAAATACGCGAACGCCGTTAAAAATAGGATCGGAACAGTCCGTATGGTTACTTTTTATTAGACAGTGGAACTTTGATCCATTCCAGATGGATCAACCTATAACTCTCCTTATCTCAACATAACAATTGTAAAACACACTCAAGAAAACGAAATTGGGTACTCACATACCAGCACAATCGAGAATTGAGGTAACTAAATTATTCAGTAACTCTAGCATTAAGGTGATTAAGTTTTAACTCAAGAAGTTTGTAATCAATTAATTCCAGCAAGGGAAAAGAGTTTTGACTCGAGAATTGAAATTTGGAACTGGACCATTGGGATACCCCAGCTGTCCGACTTTCCACTGAGGGTTCACTCTGGTCCACTTCTTATTTGTCTCTGCTTTGTTTGCAATCGCTCTGCTTCCTATTCAGGATGGGACAGCTCTGCTCGTGTTTGATTTATATCTGGAAATTGCGAATAGTAATTTCCCGCTGCTTTTTTTCACTACTTTCCCGCGATTGTATTTCGCTGGCTGGTTCTGATCTTGCATTTCTGAGATTTTCAGTTTTGGCGAGTAAGTTGAGCATGACAGGCTCAATTTGAATTTTTGAAAATTTACATTTCACACCAAAATTACGTTGTCCGTATTTCTCAAGGTCAAACTTCCAAATATGACCGACTGACACAAATTCCCCGGACTCAAGATCGATGTCCTCATCGCGTGTTGCCATCTAACAGTGAGTCCCCAGAATGCTGAGTGTTGCTCAAGATACAGTGCCAGTGGTCATTTACAGAAGTTTGCAGCAGATTTTAACTTTATCTACACCCCAAAATTCACAACCATATAAAATTGTCACACTATCGCTGAACGGCAATCAAAATTTTCATATACCTTACCTTAGATTTCCGCTTTTGAAGCTAATGAATAAAATTGTCATGCAGCATTTTGATTTGTATAATAATTATAGCAATATTTTGTTTCGTTAAGATTTTTTTTTCGTGACCTCGGATTTCATCCAAGTTCACCCTCGAGCCCCTTTCCTTCCCTCTCAAGACTCAAGAAACCCACATTGAGCTCCCTGCTCATTTCGTATTCCTAGCCTACGAGGTGCTACGCCCTGATGAGTTTGACACCGTGATCTGCCTTAGCAGCGCTTCCTCATCATCGGAGCTGATTACGATCTCTTACCACGCTTTTAATTTTTCGAAGGATCGCATCCACTCCCTCTGCTCTTGCAACCTCTTTGCCTGACTTGGTAAACCTTTCACTTTCGATTCCCTGTTCAAGCAAAAGGAATTGTGCAGGCTCAAGCTCACGTTCTTCGCCAAGTCCTCCTCCAGTATCGATTCTCTCGCTTTGGTATTGTCTCTAGACACCCTACCAACTCTTTTCCAACTGTCGTGATCGCATTTCGATGGGTCAGCAGAGGTCTCTTGAAGGCTTCCGGTCCTATCTCTGCCAGGAATTGTCGATATTCTTTACTATGTTTTTTCATGTGGTCTTTCGTCACCATATACAACCAAGATGTCAATGTCGCTCGAAACCACGGGAAGAATCTTATGCGGCTCCATACGTGCCTGATCTCCATAGGTATGGCGAATACCTTGCACGCCGTCTCAAACAATTCAAGTCTTCTGCTATAATCGATAGCGTATATCGATTCCGCCGTTGGTGTCTTCGACTCCCGATATTTCATCACATTCTCTTCGATCCATCGCAACGCCAAAATCGTACTCGCTACCAAGATGGTCACCTTCTGCCGATGATCGGGTAATCCGATTGACCAAATTGCGTTCTCCCGAGGCTTCCAGCAGAGGTTCCAATTCCATCATCTTCTCGTGTGTTGTATCATTTTCCTCCTGTGCTGGGACACTGTTCATCGGCATCCCGATGGTATTTTGTCTCTCGAAATTACTCGTGTTTTGACCTTCCAAACTCAAGAGTTCTTCTCCCCAGATTTCACTCAAGTCATCTCTTTCTTCCCTTGGCACCGTTCCCAGTATCTTCTTCAACAGCTTGTGTGAATGATGCGACATTCGAGCCAGTCGTACGCACTTGGGTACCGAGAAGGCCTTGTCTACCAGTATCCTTTGGCTGGATATCTCCACAATCGACATGTGCAATGGATAGTGGCTCCCACAAAGGTTAGCCATTACTGATCCCGCCAAGGATTTCGCATTTACTGGCAGACTGTAAGCCTCGCTCACGGGAAATCCCATTTCCGCCTCAAGACCAATCTTCCACCCTCTGATGTGTTTCTGGGTGGTTTGCAACGCCCCCGGCCACGACTCCACGCTCAACGCTGTCACCAAATGGTGCTCAGACTCCAGCATCTCCAGTGATTGCAAACTGCACATCCTCGAGAAGAACCCCAGCGCCGTTGCTATAATCACTGTAGTGTTCGTATAGCACTCAGCCACTATCTGCACTTCGTTCTTCTCTCTTTCTGTTATGTCGTCAAACCAAGCGACTAGGTCTCCTCTCTGGAAAGATTGTATTCTGACACATGATCGTCCATCACAAGTGTGCTCTCCCCCTCCGCACGTCAAGTCAACACAGCTACCGGGCTCCAACTTCTTTACTGATCCTAGCCTACTCATTGCCTCGCCCGATTCTTTGCTCTGTGGTAGGATCATTTTGTGTATCACATCCAAAGTTCCCAAGTCTTCATCTTTTGTCGGTGTTAGCCTCACTCGTACCGTGACTTCTTCAATCAAGCTTGCGTGAGGATGTAGGCACCAGGAGGGTCTCAGCAACTCGTAGTCATCATGCCGTTTCCATTCCCCATTTTCAACTCAACTCTCTTGTTTGAGCGCGGCATGCTTATCACCTTGGGCGTCGTCTCAAGTAGCAGGCCCAGGCTCGGTCTCTCCCTTTCCATTGAATCAATTTCAATTATCTTCTCTGTCCAAAATTTTAACAGCTCCGTCACTTAGTGATTCCTGTGAGCGCTCCCGGCCTCTGAATCCAAGAAAGGGTTGTATGCTATTCCCATTACTCCAGATACATATTGGTATTCTCCCCGTTTGTTGGGTCTCGAGTAATCCTCAGCCGAGGCCAAGTTACGATGCACATCATGCACCTCTTCACTTTTCTTGTTGTAGAATCTCTGTATTTCATCAAGTTTCCCATTATTCTCTAGGGATTGCCTCGAGTCATCTTCCTTTTCGATCCCCGTACTCTGGTACACATTCAGTATGACGGTTGAGACTATCCTCTCCATAGTTTTGCTCCCCATGGCCTTCTGATGACACGCTTGGACGGTACTATTGGTCATTACGGACATTATCCACCTCAAGAAGCAAGTGGCAGCTTTCCTTCTCGCCAGACTTAAACCGGAATTATCTCTGAAGATATGCTGTATCAGCATCCGGTATACTTCTAGACTTTTGTTGCCCAACTTCAATTTATCGTGTGAGGTCAATACCTCCAATTCTATTCCCGCTAGGCTCCACCTGAACGCCAGCTGCCCCGCTGTTCTAACGAAAGGATTTGCCATCAAAGGCAATGCGGACGAAGGTGTTCTCATCGCCTCCTACAATTAATCCCGCAACAAGCTCTGCCAAGTTCGCTTCAGCTGACTTCCCAATTCTAACTTGTTGACCTCGGCTTTTTGTTGAGTATCCCAATTGCGACGCTTGCAGTACACTCCACGATCGAGCTTCTTCAGACAGTCCTCCAGTTCCTTCATTGTCTCTAGGGCCACCCACCAAGGTCGAGCCGTATTCCTTGTCGCATTTTTCTCAAGAGGGTCGCTGGTCACTTGTTTGCCAATAGCCTGATGCTCGCTCGAGATCCATTTTTTGCCAACATCCACTTCCGATGTTTGTCCATTCGTCGAACCCTTTTTCGAGCTTGCCTTCTGAGGTTTGAAATCTTCTTCCGTTGCCAGACTTGTCGAGACCTCTATATCTTTCACCACTTCGGCTAGCTTCCTTGGTTCGGAGCTACTCTTGTAGGCCGCAGTCTTCCATCGCGCTAGAATCATGGGAGCAGTCTCCCTCAAACTCGTCTCAGAGACAGCATCCGCCGACGGGCTACTCAACTCCTCTACCTCAATTTTCCTCTTTCGAGACTTCACACCTTTGCTTGGGGGCGTCGTCACTATCATCTCTGATTCGACCTCTTTGTCCCGGTCCAACCTTCCCGACTCTTGCTTTCCCCCTTCTCGAGCCTTAAGGATATTAATATCTTTAATCATATTATTAGTCTCAAATTTATCCTCCACTTTAACTTTAATCATTTTATCATCAGTTTTTTGTTTCAGAGTAGAGCTGTCTTTCCATTCATCATCTCCGGTCTTAGGTCGCGCCTCCCGCATTTTGACCATCTTGCTCAATAACTCCTTTCTTGCTTTCTCATCCAGCCCGGTGCCCATCAAGACAGGTTCCCCGAACTTCACCACCGTGTTCCACAGCTGTTCTTTGAAGTCACCTAGTGTGGTCTCACTTTCCGTCTCCTGATTAAATTCACTCAAGAATTCCCGCCATGCCTTCTCATCCAGAGTCCCCAGAAACATGCTCTTGTTTCCTTCAAAAGTGTTCTTCTTACTCTCTTCTGTACTCAAGAGTATCATCCCCTTGTTGGAAGTTTCGCTGGTCAAGGGTAATTCAAGGTTCTTCCGAGGGGATGATGTCAGAGGTGGCGTGGCCGTGTCCGCCCAAACGTCTCCGCTTAGGTCCTGCAGCAGTTCCTGAGCAGTGAAATCCTCCTCAGCTGGTTTCGGCTCCGGCGTATTCCCCACTTCCATTTCCTCTCCTGCTTCACTGAGAGTCTCATCCGTACTTTCCGCTTCTGATTCGGCTCGCGTTTTGTCAAGTATGTCTCTAAATCTGTTCTCTACGGGACCGCTTCTCTTATCTCCAGGGGTGCCTACTGATAGGGGTGAGGTTGTCGCTGGGTCCTGCTTCTTGTATTTAGTCAGGGCCCCATATAAAGAGCCTGCCGCGTCCAGGTCTTTCTCTTCATGTTTCATCTCCACTCGCTCTAACCCGAGTGGCGAACTTCATGTCGTCTTTTAGGGCGATGTGTCGCTCTTCTACGATCATTCTCCCGTCGTCCCATACCGGCAACATGTTCTCTAGATTCGCTTGATCGAGCGTTCTCAAGATGTCACGAACCTCAAATTTTGGAGGCATTGAGCCTCTCATCTTCTTCGCTTGAGTCTTCCACGAATTTATCTTGATATCACAAGTGTGGAAGTAGACCGCTGCTGTATATCCGATAAACAAGGGATCCCAGCCATCGGTGAACTCCCTCTGCTGCTTCTCCACTGCAGTGCTGGCTCCAGGGATGGGCCACCAGAGGGCTTTTCAGCCCCAGGGTCATTCTCCTGACTGCCGGGAACTCGGGGACTACGGTGGGCAAAATTTCTTTCACCAGAGTCATCTCTAGCTCCGTTTTCACCAACTCAAAGCTCCCCTTCGACGCTGGGATTCTCAAGATTTCCCTCCTATCTGCCGTTAAAGGATTCAAATTCCATAACTTGGGGTAAGTCTCAATGGGACCTTCACGCTTCCCCCATTCTGCAATGTAGCTGCCCTCGGAAATTGAACACCATTAACTTGGGATCTTTATATTCCCGAAAAGCACTGATCACTCATCCGTGCCCTCAGCACCTCTTGTCGGCACCAATTCAACGCCTTGTCTCATCTAGTACGCTTATGAGGCTCACGTGCACCACTGATTTGCGATATGCCGCCACGAGAGGATCCGGAAAGGCATACGTCACTGCTGGCCCTTAGATACAGGTTACGACCTCCTCAAGCCCCCTGATCACTCCCAACGGATCAGATCTCATGGCCAAGCACAAGTCAGTCAGCAGGAGGATCCCACCATTTGCCTCATTCCATTCATCTCTCGTCTTGGGATTCCGTTCTTCGCCAGTCAAGTGTCGGTTCTGCATCAAAAGATACTCCACCAACAACGTCTTCAGTCCAGCCGCGCACTTGTAGGAGTAGATATCGATACTTGGGTGGGTCTTCCCCATCGACAGGGGCTCCCCATATTTGATCAACCGATGAAATGCCACCACTTCGCCATGAGTAAAGAGCACCAGCGTCAGGTACCCGTCAATCCGAAGCGTCTCTACTCCTCTGCTGAGCATGTATGCTGGACCCATGTTAAACAGGTACCTGGGATGAACCAAGTCTAAAGCCAACAAGAGATTTATGGACATGTTCAATAGCTCTTGTACAAAAGCTTCGAAGATGGTATCCTTTGCGTAGAACACTTTAGCTATGTATTTCTTCTCCCAACAAGGACCCAAGAATCTCAAGATTTCGTGATCTTTCCTCGTTCTCAGCTCGTTTTTGGCATGCTCTCTCCAGAACCCTCCGACGGTGACCTCGTTAGCCGCTGTGACGAACCTCCCCACCGTCACCTCCTTGCTCTCTGCCATCTCCAGCTGCCCCTCAAGAAATTCCCATATCTGTTTGACGAGAGGTGGAGCACTCTCCCGCGTTTTGTACGTAGCATTCTCAAGCCTTCGTGTCAGGAACGGCCACCTGCCTCTCTCTTGTGTCAGACGGTATGCCATCGCCTCTAGTTGGTTCTCTGCTGCAGCCACGTTTCTCCTTTCATTTCTTGGTCCCCTCGCCTTGCTGGTGGAGCTCGTGATCGTCAGGTCTATACCTGTGAACCACAGGCTGGCTGTTAGGTGGCTTATTAATGGGTGATAATCCCTCATGTCCGGACTAAACTTCAGTTGCCGAGCAAATTTTGAAATCTCGAGTAATAGGACCTCGTCCAGCACAATGAGGATGTCTGCTAGCTCGTAGAATCCCCTCAAGGCATGAGGTACGTCCGCCCATGTCGCTGCCAATTCCGACTTCCGAAGTCTCAAGTTTGTAGGCTCCAGTTCTCGATTAGGGGCTGCCATCAACACCCTCCACTCGTTCCCCTCCGCTATGAGGATCAAAATAGCGTATACAAATTGAAAAGCCGGCGGCATGCTTGCGTAGCCCGGTGACGTTGTAAACGCCACTTTTGTCTGCGCTCCGAATCGGGTAGTCGCATTCTCTTGCACCTCATTCATCGCCGCAAGCAATGTCCGGATAGCTTCCCAGACTTTCTCGGGATCCGGTGTATCACTCTTCAGATGCTCTAGAAGCCCCGTCGCATGCAGGTGATCATTCATTCCGGCAAACAGCAGCAGATCCGGTTCACAGGGCAAGTCTGACTTGATCGCCACCACCAGAATCAGCATCTGGTTCAATTCCGCACCAGGTATCATTTTTTCCTTGGCTGTCCTTAATGCCAGACGCTCCGATCGCTGCTTGTTTTCTCGCCTCAAGAAATCTATATTTTTGTATTCTCTCTTAAAATCCGCTGCTAACGCTGTTTTGAAACTCATGTCTGCTGTGATCGCTATCGCACATGTTCTATGCGTGAGTACAAAATCACTATCTGTCAACGTTATGCTACTTGAGTATTCATTTTGTAAGTTAAAACATGACTCAACTACCCTCCCTATGTCCGGTTTCTTAGGGTCCTCGTCTGTTTCTGCTTCTAGATCACATGTCTCTCTTGCTATTCTTAATTCTTTTATTAACAAGTCTTCAGTCTAGACAAGTCCGACTCCCACTCACCGGACAAAAAAATCCATCGACGTCCCCGTCGATCGCATACCAGATATCAAATCGAGGATGGAAGCCGGAATGAGTAATGGTCCTATCTGGGCAGCCCAGGATGGATCATCCCTTTCGTTGTTTACGTATTTCATGCTTCTACGATCTACATCTTGAATCGTGACACTGGTCTCCTTTGGGTCCGACGTCAATTCGTTCAGCCATTTCAAGACACGCAAATTCGAAAAGTCTTGTTCTTATGCCTGCTGTTGCTTGTCGTCGAATTCTACCTCGGTCTTGGACCGGTCATCGACCCACTCCTCCTCGTGATCATCGACTATGTCAATGTCCTGTGACACAGTTATTTCTTCTAGACCCACTACTTCTTCTACTATCTTCTTTAGATCTATCCTGTCCAGTACAAAGTCGTCTCCGTAAGGATTATATTTCTTCGTGAGTCTTGTCCTGTCACTCTGTCGAGTCTGTATCGTAAATGGAAGATCCGGTTCCAAATTCTTGGGGACCTCCATTTGTTCGGGTTCTTGCCAGTCCACTTCTGCGTAGGGTAAGGTTTCTTCATCTGCTTCGATCACTTCGTTGGGATCTAGGTCCAGTGGTGGACTTGTTCCTTCCTCTACGACCTCATTTCCATCGTTCTTTTCCCTGGTGCCCTTCTCAATGACCTCACAAGCAGGGTTCATCATCAGATAATCCCCTTCTTCCATGTTTGCAGGTATACACCAGTCCTCTCTCGATGGATTGTGTGGCTTGATGTTCTCATAGTGAGCGGCATTGCCTGTACTCAGTCTATAAAATCGTCCCTCCTGGTGCACTTCCGTAATCATGAAGGGTCCCCTCCACTTTTTAGCAGTATTTTTGTTCCTTTTGGTGGTATGACGCTCTGAATTACCCATCCGTAGACTCCTACTGAGTAAGCTTTTGCATCAGCCGCTTTCTTATCGAATCTTTTCCTCTGCCTTGCCTGTGCCCGCTCAGTGTTCCGTCTACACAAGTCGTTTAACTCTTGCTGACATCTAATTACATCCCTTACATAGACTTGTGGTGATTTTTTCCTCCCCTCATACTCCGGGTAAAAGAAAGTCAAGGGCAAAGACTTCTCGTGTCCAGTTAACATCATGTGTGGAGTAACTCCGGTGGTGGATTGTTGCGTGCTATTGTAAGCTCCCATCACCTGTGGAAGATACCTA
This sequence comes from Symsagittifera roscoffensis, assembly GCF_963678635.1. Lineage (NCBI taxonomy): Eukaryota > Metazoa > Xenacoelomorpha > Acoela > Convolutidae > Symsagittifera > Symsagittifera roscoffensis. The sequence continues at coordinate 33,989,857 of NC_087064.1, read as the reverse complement.
TCCAAATTGGTCATGTACCTGGAACAATATACCCTCAGCATCGACACTAACGTTCTAATTTGCCTTTCCACTAAGCCATTCGTCTGGGGATGGTATGTCGTGGAGTGGGTCTGAGCCACCTGCGAACGTCGCATGAGCTCTTTCGTAAGTTCTCCCACGAAAGCTGTTCAGTTATCCGATTGAAACGTCAACGGACAACCATGTCTTGCTATCCACGTGTTGACTAGGTGAGCGCAAGTCTCTTCTGCTGAAGCAGTTATACAGAGCACGGCCTCTGCATACTTCGTGAATTGATCTATCATGACTAAGACTTGATTATAACCACTGTCTGTCATGCATATCTTTTGGTGATCAAACTATACCACCTCGTTAAATTTAGATGAACCGATCGACTGCAAGGGAAATCGCAACCTCCTTAGATCCTTGACCTGTTGGCATGAAAGACATGCTGTTACCCACTTCTCACATGCCTTTTTCATTTCAGGCCACTCGAAGCGTTTCAGAACCCTATGGTATACTTTTTCGATTCTCTGAGTAAGTCCGAGAGTCTGTATCTCGCCTTCAAGTACGTTTTCATGACCCTCATCTGATTATTCATTTCATCTGGCGGTTGCGTGTGATCTTCCATCTTAACGCACCAAATCTGCGCCAATGGTTGTGTTTCTTGTTTGAACGGTTGAAGAACAGTCCTGACTATCTCTTTTGGGGCAACAAGCTTATCACACGCTTCGATACTGCTATTGTTTCCAGATCACCTGCTGCGTTGTCAAAAACTCTTTCACCTGGTATGAGGTAGCGATCACTGTCAGGTTCTTCATATACCTCCCTATCTAGATCCCTTGCTCGAGTTTCCACTAATAGTGTGTGGATCGCTAGCTCTGACATGTCTGATCCTGAGCTCTGTCTGAATAGGAGTCGATCCCTAAATTCCGGGAATTGTCATCCATTGAGGAGTCTGCGATGGAGCACGTTCCCTCCTCCGGATCAGTTCTGTGCGTTCTTCGCATCCATCTGAACTCCCCGGACAAAATTTTATTCTCCAGGTCCTGTTTCTCATCAGGAACTTTTTCATCTGCATCAGACTCCCCGGACAAACTTTCTTGTCCCGGGTGTTGATCCTGAACTAGCCGGCTCCTCTCACTGTTCGTCTCACCGGACAAACAATATTGTCCCAGGTTTCGTCCAACCTTCTCACCTTTCTTATCCTGGTCCTCAAAGGTAACGGTTTTCTTTTGCGTATCGTTCCCTTGTTCTTTCCGTTTGTATGGTGTGCTTGTCAAGACGTTTTGGGGTATCGAGGACACTAGTTGCTGAACTATAGTCCTACAATCCCTTTCATTTTATTTGTGTTGTCGTCTTGACGGCATGATCTTCCCCTTCGCGCAGACTGTCAGGGATGCCATGGCTGCTGCCCACTCGGGGTCATCTCTGGTCACTTCTGTCTCCAACAATCCACCCAGCATCCGCATCACTTGCGGTGTGGCCTGAACTGTTTTGTCCAATAAGGAGAGGTTGTTACTGTTCATGCGAGAGAGTTCCTGCTGGACCAGGTTTGAGGGCAACAAATGATCCAAGGGCGCCGGCTGCTTCTTGGATAGAATCTTTATCTCGGCTGCTTTCTCTACAGGTAACTGAGGATGTCCTGGAACTGGATGTCCAGACTTGTCCAATCATCTCGTCAAGGAAAACGCTTCGTAAGTTTTTTTGTCCAGAAACGAGAACCCTTCCTTGATTTCTGGCTGATTGGCTTGTTTCTGCTCCAATCACTCATAGAACTCGGTTTTCTTGCTGAGGCTGTCAGCATTTTGGTGTTTCTCACGCACCCTGTGCTCGATTATCATGTGGAAGCCATCTAATCTCACTATCCATCTACCAATATAACTCTGATCAATCGAGTGTGTCTTCAACCAGGATAATGCTCTGTTGTCCACGCGTAACTTAAAGGGAGCGCTCCCCAAGTATGCGCGGTAGTTTTCCACAAATGTTACCACTGCAAACATTTCTGCTTTCGGTGCACCATATTTCATCTCAGTGTCACTTAACACCTTACTGCCATATGCAATGGGACGGATAACTGTTCTTCCATTCCATTCCTGCTCCTGATGCAATATTCCTGATATGGCCACTACTGATGCGTCTGTGTCGAGAAAATACATGCTTTTTTCTGTAGGCATGCCTAGCACTGGCGCTTCGCACAGTTCCCGCTTTATTTTATCGAAGGCAGCTAGTGCTTCTTCGTTTCATTCGAACTTCTTTCCTTCGTTGCGCATCAGCTTCTGCATGGGATACACCTTGTCTGCATATCCTTTTATGAACTCACGGTAATAATTGGCAAACCCTATGAAGCTCATGAGTTGTGTGTCCGTTCTGGGAGCCTTCCTTGTCAGCACAGCCTCTATTGCTTCCGGTCTCGGCCTCACACTATGCCTGTCCACCATTCTTCCTAGATACTTGATTGAATCCCTCAGGATCTCGCATTTCGTTGGTTTGCATTTCAAGCCTGCTCTCTTCATGCAGTCAAAGACATCATCGAGCCGATCAATGGGTCTTCCAGGGTGGGTGTTGCTATGACCACGTCATCCACGTAACACGTCACAAGGTTCCCGTTTTTGTCGTCACTCCGGTCAAAGCCTGAGCCATCGGTCTTTGAAAAGTGGCCGTTGCATTGCACAAGCCGAAGGGCATCCTCTTCCACTGGTACAACCCCAATTCACATGCGAATCCGGTTTTCTCTCTGTCCTTCTTCCGCAGAGGAACCTTCTAGAAGGCCGAACCCAAGTCCAGAGTGGTGAAGAAATTGGCGTCACCAAGTTTCGAGAGGTTTTCGTCTATTCGCGGTATCGGGTACGCGTCTTTTATTGTCATTGCGTTCAAATAACAAAAGTCGCAACAGAACCTAAGCTGCCCCTTATCTTTTTTGCCATGACTACCCCGCAAGCCCACGGCGATTTCGAGGCTTCTATCATGTCGTATTCGAATAACATTTCTATCTCCGCTCAGCACGATTCCCATTTATGTGGTGTCATTCGTCTTGCGCCTTCCCTATGGGGAACGGCGCCTTCCTCTAGTTCGATTTCGTGTTTGACGAAGTTACAACAACCGATATCCGGCTTGTGTTTTGAAAATACATCCGCGTTCCGATTTAAGACCGCCCGCATTGATTCAAAATCTCCCTTGCCTATTTTCCCTTTTAAGTGTTCTATTTCTGGCAAAACCGGTTTGTCAGATTCTAGTTCATATGACGAGGGGCGTTTCCAAAAATTCGAGCAGCTCGATAAGCTGTCGTCCGTTATGGATTTCACCGAAAAAAGTTTATGAATTGATTTTAATTCATTAATTCTTTTTGAAATTATATATTTTTTGGCATGATAAGGGCAGTCTTTCACCTTATATCTCTTCAAGTTTTGTGTCTCTTCATAGTCGGTCCTCATCGGCAAAGAGTAACCAAGCTTCTTTCCACGCTGGATTGAAACCGTGGTGTCCAGAGTGTTCAATAACACACTGACACACAGTCCGCTTCGAGTTACCGAGAAGCTCCAGCCTAAAACCACTGAACTTTGAATATTTGGGTTCGGTACCAAACAAACCTGTTTACTATCACTTAATGGGTTTAAATTTCTCATTTTAAAAATTGCTACAACCGCTTGTCCCAGCTGTAGTTTTACCTTTCGGTCTAAAAAGTTTGGTACCTTGTTTTCATCTGTTATTATCCTATTAACTGGTTTCTTAACATAGTTCCGGTCCGGGTTTTTATTAGGCCGTTATTCAAGTCAATCATCACGTCAAAATTCCTGACAAAATCTCTGCCCAAGATGAACTGGTCAGCGTCGTCCAAATTCTCTACCACCAGGAAGCTCATCCAAAGATCCCGTCCTCCCATGTGTAGGACCGTTATTGGTGTTCTTCCGGCTACGTAAATCTCTCCTCGATTGGCTGCCGCTAGTCAGAGATTCGTCGGAACCAGGTCTTCCCTCGTGAAGCCCACTCTTTGCCAAGTTTTTATCAGCATCACGCTCACTACCGCTCATGGGTCCAGAAGCCCTGCGACTCCGATTTTCTTACCATTGGTGTCGAGCAGATGTTCAGTCACATCTGCTTCGTAACCAATGTGAACCGCGTCTTGTTGCATCATGGCGCCATGACCTATCCTACGGACTTTAAGTTATTCTTCACCCAAATATATTTGCCCTATTTGGTCATTGTCTGTCGTCAAGTAGATCCTAGTGTAGATAATGATCCCATCCACGTTCAGCATCACTTGATATGGTCCATAGACTTCCACATAGAGTCCGTGAAGTTTTTTTTATTCCAGGGCCACCCGTTGTTAGTAGCGCTCGCAGAGCTATTGACTCAGTAGGTGGCTCCATCTGTCTCAGAATCTGCATATGTATCCAAATGCATCAAAGTGAATTCTGATGGTTCACTCAGATTTCTGATTACCTGGTGACCCGCTACCGAGATTATCTATTGTATTTTACTTCCCTGTGGCACCATACCGAAGATCTGCCCGGAGATCACATTAAGTTTCATACTCAAACTGCTTGGTGCCTTCGTTTCTTCGACTTCTGATGCCTCGAAGGCGTTCAGCCTTTCCTGAATTTTCTCATTCTCCAATTCGAGCTTCACTTTTTGTTCGATCTCCTTCGTAACCAATTCCTGCTGGACTCTGTTTAGAGCATCCCTCGCAGCTGCCCTATAAACGATCTTGAAGTCATCCGCCGCAGTCACCGGTTCCGGTTCACATCTCTCTTCAGTTACCGCTTGCTTCTTCTTCGTTGCCAGTTCCTGTGGTTTCTCCTTTCTGCGCGCCTCCGCTTCACTCAACAGGCGAGCCCTGCTGGCTTTCACTCCCGATAAAGCTTTCTCATGCCTTGGATGCTTGATGTCTGCCACAGCATCACAGAGTTGTGGACAATGTGACTTAAGATGACATTCCAAGTTACAGAAGAAACACCTTGGGCCGAATTTTGCGATTACTCCTCTCATGAAATCTTCATGATCGACCTCTGACGCATCTTCATCCTCGAGGCTAAAGCCTATTGCTTTCATGCCCTGTTTGTATGTTGGGCATGCTGACACATGATGATCCGTTGAGCTGCAATTTGCACAAGAGCGTCTCTTGTCCATATCGTCCCATGGTTTGTACCAGTTGTTTCCTTAGTTTCCTGGTCCATTGTTAAAATTGCCATAATTGTTTTTGTAACATCCAGATCTCGATGGAGGCTTCAGCAAAAGATATTCTTTTGACTTGAGTCTCAACTCCTCTGGTGTTAGCGCATTGGCTGATAGTGGTGTGTAATGTGTCGCTAACATTGTTCGAAGTTCATCATTCTTCACACCATCGATGAATTTTGAGGCTACTACCAGGTTCATCCTTCTGTTTGACTCATCTGGTTGGCTACGCCTTCTCAGCGTTTCCCGATTGTCTAGAAACTTGTCTATAGTCTCATCTTCACGTTGCTTCTGTTTATCGAAGCGCATCATTGCTTGGTGTCCTTGCACCCCTGAGCCGAAACGATTTAACAAGATTTCAAAGATTTTCTCAGCAGTGTCCCGCTGGTATTGTTTTTTTGGCCATCACACAGTTTAGAGCAGTCCTTTCCAAGTTGCTGGTAAGCGCACTGCATTCTTGTTTTTCTGACAAATCCTTGTCTTCAAAATGCAGTTTCATTACCTCTATCCAGGTATCAATACAACCATCAGACTCATCTTTATAGCATCATGGTTTCTTAAAAACCCTTATGTACTTCTCACTACGGTCATTGGTCCTCGACAGGCTCGTAAGAAATGTTTCCAAGGACCTGTTCAGAGTTTCAAAGGCTGTGGCCATCGATGCAGCGTCTCCTGAATGCCCCGCCTGAGTATCTTTGCCCCCTGATAAGTGGTCTGGATTTTCCCTCCTGTCAGACTCGCTGGGATTTTTTCTTCCTTAGCTCGCATGACTCCTGTTCCTGGAATCACATCTCCCAGTCGCATGTGTATCTTGCGTTGGTCGTTCTTTAGAGGTCTGTCTGTTGCCAATTGAACTTCGTCTGATAATTGGATATTTGGGCCCCGGAGCCTGATGAACTGCCCCTTCCTCTAGTGGATCCATGTGTCCTTCTCCTATTCTGCTGCTCGTTGAAGTTCACCCTCGGCTCCCTACTGGGTTCTCCCGAGTTCAATGATTCCCCATTTTTTGATCCACTCCTGCTGCTTAGTAGCCCATCCAACTTATCCATGTTAGCCTGAGTTCGCTTCTCCATCATCGCATCTATCTTCGTGTCAAGAGTCCCAAGAGTCTGCTCTTGTTGAATTCTCAAGTTCTCCATGTCGTCTCTTAATCGTAACTCTCTTTGCTCAGCCTCCCTAGTCACGCGCGACAGGTTCTTCGCTAAGTGATCATCCAATCTCTCCTTCAAGCGTTTTTCGCTTCTGCTAGCTTCTTGTCTGTTGCGGTTGATCTGTTCCCGCAGACTTTCTCTCTCGACGTGGACTGCCCTTTCCAGCTCACTCATTCTTATGGACATCCATTCATTCTGCTCTCCTATACTGCCCACTATGTTGCTCAGGGCTTCTTCAATTGACGCTCCGTTTTCCACTAATGGCGTCACAAGTGGAGGTGTCACCCTGTCTATCCCAGGTAGCTTGGTGCTCGTCGAGATACGGGCTTCGATTCTCTGCCTCCACGTCTTTTCACTATCCACCTCTGTATTGGCGGGTGCGTTGCTTAGCCCTGTGTTTCTATTCTTCGAAGTTCGCATCTCCGAATTCGCCATGTTCACAAAGTCTCCTGACTGGCCTGATCCGTTTGTGGTCTTGCTTATTGTCCTCACCACACCAAAGTGTTCTCTATCGATGAATGCGTCATTCTCCTGAGTCGAGCTATTGAGGCTGACCTGAGATCCAAAGTCGTCTTGCCCGTCATCGTCCTCTTCTTCTGCCTGGGTTTCTGCTTCATCGCCTGTACCCGTTCCCATGGTAAATGGAAAGAAGTTTCCGAAAGTGTTCTTCACTCTTTGTGAAAACGATGAGGACGTTGCCGGTTTCTTCGTCACGCCAAATATCATCGTGTTGTCTGTGGGTGATGATGTAGTCGCCACATTTTCAGTAGAGATGTCGGACAGCTCCGATATCACCTCTCGATCTAGAGTCCCGGTGGAAGTGGCAAAAACTTGGCCTTGTTCTACCGGAATAGATTCAATTTCCAATCTTCTGTTCCCACTCCCTTCCGTTCCACGTCCCGCCCGATTCTCATCTAAGGCAGGATCCGGATTGATCTCTACTTCTAACTTTGCCTTTTGGCCTTCGGAGGGCTTTTGAGTCCTCATTTCAACCATTGCGCCTAAAATTTTCTCCATATTGGTGTTCCGGGTCCACGCGATCTTTTCCACAAAAGGGTCAATCTCTGATTTTTTCTCTGTTTCCCAGGTATGAATTTTCTGGAGCTATCACCAGTATGGTTATCCTTGACTTTTCTAGTCTCATTTTCAATTTACCACTTCTTACTGCCTATACACTCAATTCAATTGCTAGTGCCCTTTTAGTCTTACAACTGATAATAATAACACAACGCAATAAGTTCCAAAAATTTCACTTAAATAGTGACAACGAATCCTTGTATGTTATCACAGTACAGCGTGTACACAATTTATTCACAATGATTGATTATTAGTTGCAAGATATGAAGCTAGCACAGTCTGATGATATCAAAATATTTGAAAGATAGTTAACTCACTATTATTAACTAGTATTAACTCACTACACAATCAAGCACGAATATGATTCAATTAAAACCAAAAAAGAAAAAATGATGTTATTTTCAATGAAAAACGTATGTGTTTTGTATTTTTGTCAGTCGCAATATGATAGTCGAACTTTTTATTAAAGAAAGAGCTTTCCCTGTTCGGTGCTGCACCAAACAGACAAAACTTGAAGGCAGTAATTTTCTCGGGTGGGCGTCTATTGCACCTACCGAGTCCTGTGTTATCTATCTGCCTTCGGATTGCCCGAGCTAGACCTACTAAAATCCTCGGCGTAATCACTTTCCCAAAAACGATTTGAATTTCAATCCACACAAATCAGTTACAAACTTTTTTCAATTTAGACTTAATGTCGCGAATATCCGAGTTCAGACCTGTTTTGTTTTGGTCTGGTCTTTTATAAAAGGCAAGTTACCAGTGCAGTCACTGGTTCCTACCCTGTCTCTTAATAGCCTATTACCTTTCGCTATTTACTTTTCTTCTATCTACTTAAGTCTTAACAAAAATAGTGCCCCTCCGGATTGGCAAAAACAAGACCCCTCCGGATTGGCAAAAACAAGACTCCTCCGGATTGGCAAAAACAGGACCCCTCCAGATTGGCAAATTTAGGACCCCTCCGGATTGGCAAATTTAGGACCCCTCCGGATTGGCAAAAAACAGGACTCCTCCGAATTGGCAGAATTAGGACCTCTCCGGATTGGCAAAAATTTGGACCCCTCCGGATTGGGACCCCTCGGGATTGGGACCCCTCCGGGTTTATAAAAATAACTCTTTTGAGACTTTCAAAATTTGCACCCAATACCCTTTCGGATACGTTCTCCGATGCTATTATGCTGTTTGTACTAACTAGGAAGGGTGTATTTTCTTTTCCTAGACCCTTCCGAATTGAAGCTAAGCCTCTTATTTGATAATTCACCTTAACTGTGAAGGGTCTTATCACTAGCCTAGTTTCATTTCGACTATAGTTTTTGGTTTTCCTAGCCTTCCCGTTTTGTCTAGAACAGCGTAAAATTGCCTTATTCAACCATTGCTACCCTCTGGTAGGGGTATAAGGGCTTTCCAAAATTTTTTTAAATAAAACCTGAAGGGTCTACCTTCCCGAATTAGTGATATTGCTAAAAACCATCTTAAAAATTTTTCGCGCTTACTTTCAAATAATTAATAGTTCTATGAGTAGGTTCTCTTAATTTCTGATATAATGGTACCAAGATCAACTGGATCTGTCCAGTAGATCTAAAGTTATTAACAAAAACGTCCTTTTTCCAAAACCAAAAATTTTTCTCACTTATAGGTTCCGCCTAATTTTTTTTCGCAATTCTGTTCTTTTTGACCTATAAACTATTGATCCGAGCTCAAAAAGCCAATACTCTTCTAGTTCAATGCAAGAATTCCGATCTAAAACGTTCCAGCTGGAAAAATTTGCCAAAAACAATGCTATTTGGAGCCCTCCGGATTGATGAATCCACTAAATCAAACACGTTTAATTCGATTTTACTGTAACCCGGAAAGTCATCAGCAAACGGGTTCTAAAACCTGTCTATTCACTAGTGAACGTTGTCCGAACAACAATTTTTACTGTCCTAACTCAAAAATTTCAAAAAAAATCAAGAAAATTCGGTTTTTGCTACCCAATTAGATCCAACCACTTCCGAACTAAACTTAACCGGTTCTACCTATTATACTAGTACAGTTACGATGTAACTCACTAATTTAGCGCTTTTTTCCGTTCCGAAAAATATCGATATCTCAAAAATCGCCATTTGTGGGGGGATCAAAATATCGCTATTTTGACTCTAAAAACAGGTCTGCTGTATGTCTTTTTCACTGAAAAACGGTATAAGAGTATTAATATAGGCTCTATAAATAATAATCTTAGTAATACTATACCCCTCCGGGTTTGTTGAATCTCCGAATTAAGGTGCTTAACTCGAAAAATTTGCAGTCGGTGAAGGGTCACTACAGTGCAGTCACTGTCGAGCCCCCCACAGAGTAATATCTTACTTTTTGTACCAAAAGGGATACAAAACTTTTAACGATACCCAACAGCCAATTGTTGTTGCCCTTGAGCCCTCTCTTACCGCTCCTTGAACTGGTTGGTGGATCAGTCTTCTTCACTAATCCCGAGACCCTTCCGGATTGAGCGCAAATTAGCATTAACGTGCTTAAATACTCAAATAATCCTACAGTACAAGCACCACAAACGGGCCACACAATTCATTGTAATGATCTTAAATGATATAAATTCCTGCAATATATCTAACAACAACAAAAGGGAGGGTCAGATCACATCTTGTCTGGGGTGATGACTTCTACTGATTTTATACTTTTTACTCTTTTCGGTTTTTTCGGTTAATTTTTTTATGTTTTTTGTTTTTCTTAGGTACTATACTTCCAAACTACGCTTCTGCCCCTGTGCTAAGGACCTCATTTAGAGCATCCGATCGGCGCGGAGTGCTCGTTAACGTTCCTGCCGGTCATGATGCTAAAAAAAATAACACCCAGGAGCGCCATAAAAACATCTATGTAACATTCGCCGGGAAGTACATATCGACGGAAAATAAAGCTAGGTTCTAAAACGACTGGCTAGCGTCTAAACACAGCTCTACATGCTTTTCACCGTCTCTGCCAAAGCCAGTTCTTTTAGTGATTTTCCTAACTTCGGTCGACAAAAACGTTACTGCTTTCGGCTTCGGTCGAAACACCCAAATTAACTTAATTACATGCCAGAAGAGTGAGCTCATGGCTGCGTCTCAGTATCCCCAGATCACGAGATCACTCCTAGAAACAGGGCTTCTACTATTTAATATATTACTATTGTTTTTGTTCAGTAGATAAAAATCATCATCTCCATCGAAGATGGATCAACCTATTCCCTCAACTACTAGCTTCTCATTATCTGAAAATGAATCTGGATGTTAACTAAATTCAAATCAGGACATAACCAGGAAGCTAAAAATTTATATAAGATAGTTTGAGTTCTCCGCCCGATACCCCTCCGGATTCTGGAATCCGGGGAATTAGCGTTCTTGTTTTCTTTCCAGAAGGCTGGACACACAGTGTCCCAACAACCTTCACCGTTTGCGTGAATTGCTCTGTAACGATTGTAGCGACACAATCGTTACAACTCGGAGCGGTTTCTGATAATTCCCAGTTATATCTTGTTATTTTCTCGTCGTTAATTCTATCTCAACTATTGTTGTTGTGTTTTTTTCTTGCTTTTTTCCAAAAATCGCCGTTTCGACGTTTCTCAGAAGTGTGACGTCATCATTCGAATTTTTAAAAAATAAAAATTCCAGAATCTTCTGAACTTCACGACTCGTCCAGTCACTCAAATAACGTCGCTAATCTGCCAAAACCGTTAATTTTCCAGGTCAGCGGCTAGGAATTCGAAATTGCAATTTTGTCCATTCTGATCGAATGTCACACAGTCGTATCACTCTTTGTTGAGCTTTCCTCGTCTTTCGCGACAATTGTTTGGCCAAGTGTTTATCCGTCCTCTCTTTCAAGTATTTTCACTTCTGCTGACTTCTTGCCTGTTGCGGTTGATCTCTTCCCGCAGGTTTTCTCTCTCGATGTGGGCTGCCCTCTCCAGTTCACAAATTCTGAGGGACATCTGTTCGTTCTGTTCTCCTAAACTGTCCACTATGCTAGTCAAGGCCTCTTCGATTGATGCCCTTTTGATCACTAATGGCGTCACTAGTGGTGGTGTAACCATATTAGTTCCAGGCAGTTTTGTTCCAGTCGAGACTCGGGTCTTACCTCTCTGTCTCGATGTTTCTTCATAAACCGCCTCTGGTTCCATTGGTGATGTGTTCCTGTTATTTCCAGGTTGCACTTCCGAATTTCTCATGGTCACATTTTCTTGACTGCTGTGATCTATCTAAGGTCTTGTTCATTGTCCTGGCCAAACCAAAATCGATCCGAAGAGCGAATTGCCCTGTTGGTGGGTGCTCCATTTTCATGAGTCGAACTGTTGAGGCTTAATTGAGATCTGAAGTAATCTTGTTCGTCATCGACTTCCTCCTCCTCTCTTTTCGGCTTCATCACCTGTACCCCTTTCCATAATAAAAGGGAAAAAATTCCAAAATTGAGGAGGACGTTGCCGTTTTCTCAGTTACCCCATGCATCATGGTATTATCAGTGGGTGATCTAGTTGTCGTTAGGTTTTCAGTCGAGATGTCGGACAGCTCTGACATCACCTTTCGATCTAGAGTCCCGGTGGAAGTGGCAAAGTCTTTGCTTTGTTCTACCGGAGTAGATTCAATTTCCAATCTTCTGTTCCCACTCCCTTCCGTTTCAGGTCCCGCCTGGTTCTCATCTAGGGCAGGGTCCAGTTGGATCTCTAGTTCTGACATTGCCTTTTGGCCTTCGGAGGACTTTTGACTCCTTGTTTCTGACAAAGAAAATCAATGAACGCAATCTTTTCCACAAAAGGGTCGTTCATTGATTTTCTTTGTTTCTTTGGTATGAATTTCCTAGACTATCACATAGTTTAGGTATCCTAGACTTGTTTAGAGTCATTTTCGATTTATCACTTCTCACTGCTTATACACTCAGTTCGTTTACTCGGGTTTTATTGTTTCAATACAGATAATAATAACACAACACAAAAAATCCCCAATGTTTCACCTAAATATTGACCAAGAATTCTTTTAAGTTATCACAGTTAAGCGTGTATACAACTGATTTACGAATATTGATTATTGGTTATAAGATATTACGCTAGTACAGACTGATGATATCAAAATATCTAAAAGATAGTGTAATCACTACCCACTCAATAACAATTATTGAGGATTTAAAACCAACAATTGAAGATAGGTTAAACAATAATTTCAAAAAATGTATATGTTTTGTACTTTAGTCAGTCGCAATTCATTTGTCGAACTTGTTTTTAAAGAAATAATTTTCCTGGTTCAGTGCCGCATTAAACAGACGAAACTTGAAGGCAGAATTTTTCTCATGTGGGCATCTATTGCACCCACCGAGTCCTGTGTTAATTGTCTGCCTTCGGATTGCCCGAGCTAGACCTACTAAAATCCTCAAGGCAACCACTTTTCCAAAAAACAGTTTGGATTTTAAGCCACACAAATTAGTGTCAAACTCTGTTTTCAATTAGAGTTAGAGCCGCAATTCTCCGGGCTTAGACCTGTTTGTTTTACTATGGTCTTTTTTAAATATTTAGTCAAAGGCAAGTTACCAGTGCAGTCGCTGGTTTCTAGCCTGACTCCTAATAACCTAATACCTTTCACTATTTACCTTTCTTTCGTCCACTTAAGTTTTAGGATCCCTAAAACCACGTCCGTTCTGTTCTAATTAAAAAAAAAGAATCCCGATACCCTTCCCCATTGGCAAAACAGGATCCTTCCTGATTGGCAAAAGAAGAACCCTTCCGGATTGGCAAAAATGGGACCCTTCCGGACTGGCAAAAATGGGACCCTTCTGGACTGGCAAAATGGGACCCTTCCCGATTGGCTAAAATAGGACCCTTCCGGATGAAAAAAATTGGACCTGTCCGTATTGGCAAAATAGGACCCTTCCGGATTGTAAAAATTGGACCCTTCCGGATTGGCAAAATTGGAACCCTCACGGATGGGCAAAAAAGGACCCTTTCGGATTGGCAAAATTGGGACCCTTCTGAATTGACAAAAATGGGACCCTTCTGGATTGGCAAAAATGGGACCATCCCGGATTGGCAAAATAGGAACCTTCCGATTGACAAAATTGGGACCCTTCCGGATTAACAAAAGTAGGACCCTTCCGGATTGACAAAATTAGAACCCCTCCGTGTTTGTAAAATAGCTTTTCCGGGGCTTTTAATAATCGCACCTATGACCCTTCCTGATAGGGTCTCCGAGTATATTATGCTAAATGAACTAACTAGGAAGGGTGTATTCTGGCTTGAAGCTAAGCTGCTTTTTTGACAATTCTCCTTAACTGTGAAGGGTCCGATAACTAGCTTAGTTTTGAGCCGACTACCGTTTTCTGGGTTCCTTAGTCCTCCCTTTTTGTTGAGAACAGCGTAAAAATGCCTTATTCAACCGTTACCACCTTTTGGTAGGGCTATAAGGGCTTTCCAAAAAACTTTTTTACAAAACGTGAAGGGTCTACTTTCACAAATTGGTAATTTTGCTAAAAACAATCTTAAAGATTTTCTATGCTTATTTTTTATGATAATTAAAGGCTTTAAGAGTAAGTTCACTTATTTTTTGATCTAATGGTATCAAGATTAACTGGATTTGTCCAGTCTTTCCAAAGTTATTAACCAAAACGTCTTTTCTCTAAGGTTCAAAAGTTTTCAACTTAAAGGTTCCCGCTAACTTTTTTCACAATTCTTATCTTATTGACCTAAAATTTATTGATCCGAGCCCAGAACGCCTTTACGTTTCTATTTCAACGCAAAAAACTTGGTCTAAAACGTTCCAGCTGAAAAAATTTACTAAAAACAATGCTATTTGGACCCTCCGGATTGACGAATCCACCAAATCAAACACGTTAAGTTCGATTTCTCTGGGACCCTGAAGGTTATCGGGAAACGGATTTTAAAACCCCTCTCGATTCACTAGTGAGTGTTATCCGAACAACTACTTTTTTTGTCCTAACGAAAAAATTTCAAAAATTTTTCTTATTTTGTAGCGTTTCGTTTTTTCAAAAATCAAGATATTTTGGTTTTCTGTACCCAATTAGTTGCAACCAGTTCCGAAGTAAAGTCAAACGGTTCCACTAAAAAAACTAGTACAGTTACGATGTAAATACCTAACTTAGCGCTTTTTTCCGTTCCAAAAATATATATATCTCAAAAATCGCGATTTGTGGGGGATCAAAATATCACTCTTTTGGCCCTAAAAACCGGTCTGTTTCCTATGTTTTTCACTGAAAAACGATACAAAATTATTCAGGCAGTAAAATAGTAATACTAATAATATAATATCCTCCGGGTTCGTTCAATATCGGAGTTAAGGTGCTTAACTCGGAAATTCGCAACTCGGTGGAGCGTTTATTCAGTGCAGTCACTGTCGATCCCACCACAGATTGATTTCTTAATTTTTGTACCAAAAGGGATACAAAAATTGTTAACGATACTCAACAGTCGATTGTAGTTGTACTTGCGACCTTTCCTGCTAGTCCTTGCACTGCTTGCCGGATCAGTCTTCCGCTCTCTTCCCATGACCCTTGAGCGCAAATTAGCATTAACGTGCTTAAATACTTGATCAACCCTACAGTACAAGCACCAGAAACGGGCCACAATTTTGATCGTAACAGTACTATTTGATATGAATGCCTGAAACAACAAAATATCTAACATCGAATGATGGGAGGGTTGGATCGCATCTCGTCTGGGGTGATGATTTCTACTGATTTTATATTATTTTTATTGTTTTTGGTTTTTTCGGTTATTTTTTATGTTTTTTGTTTTTTTCTTAGGTGCAATTGGTTTTTGTATATCATGAATTGTTTTTTGTCAAATAACGCTCAGGGAACGACGAGACCGCAAATCCCCCCACCCTTCCTGATACGTGAATTTTCGTCCTTAACTATGTTAGAAAGCTAATTTTGGGAATACGGAAGGCTTCCGCGCTCCAAACTACGCTTCCGCCCCTGTGATAGGGGCCTCATTTAGAGCATCCGCTCGGCGCGGAGTGCTCGTTAACGTTCCTGCCGGTCATGATGATAAAAAGAATGACACTCAGGAGCGCCATAAAAACATCTATGTAACATTCGCCCGGAAGATACACATCGACGGAAAATAAAGCTAGGTTCTAAAACGACTGGCTAGCGTCGAAGCACAGCTCTACATGCTTTTCACCGTCTCTGCCAAAGCCAGTTCTTTTGGTGGTTTTCCTAACATCGGGTCGACAAAAACGTTACTGCTTTCAGCTTCGGTCAAAACACTCAAATTAACTTAATTACATGCCAGAAGAGTGAGCTCATGGCTGGGTCTCAGTATCCCCAGACCACGAGATCACTCCGACAAACAGGGCTACTACTATTTGCAATATTACGATTGTTTTTGTTCAATAGATAAAAATCATCATTTCCATCGGAGATGGATCAACCATTTCCCTCAACTCCTAGCTTCTCATTATCTGAAAATGAATTCGATGTTAATTAAACTCAACTCAGGACGCTAAAAATTATTATAATAAAGAGTTACAGTTCTCTTCCGAGATCCTTTTGGACGAAGAACAGTCTCATCTTCTTTATGGAAGGCTGGTCACGTCGTCCCAACACCCTTTCTGGTTCTCGGAAGTTGCTTTATAACGATTGTAGTGGCTTAATGGTTACAAATCGGAATGGTTGTCAATCACTATAATATTCGTATTTCTTGTATTTACTTCTCGTCTCTTTCAACGAATATTGTTGTTGTGTCTTTTGCAGTTTCAGTTGTCGCGAAAAATAAAATTGCTACGTGTCATTTACGCTCAAATCGAAAGTTTAAAAATTAGCATTTCAGGCCAAATTAACCATTCTCGATTAATTAAGTCGTCAGATTAACACTAATAATCCCCGAAAACCGCCAATTTCCCAACTCAGATGCGACAATTCAATTCGAATTCGAAATGCACTTAAGAGGCATTCTGGTCGAATGTCACAAAAATCGCCGTTTCCTGATTTCTGCTTAAGTGGCCGGAGATGATTCGGGCAGAGATCCGGACTAAACATTGGTGTTCGCTAACCTGCTAAAGCATGTGAAGTCCCAAGCAAGCGTTCTACCAACACTCCAAGGAATCAGTGTTAAGCTGTCTGGTCTTTTGCCGACTTTACGATGTAGACCAACAGGCTCCATGGTGGATGAGATCTGGTTTGTCTTCATTGCTTCTTTTGAAAGCAGGTTGCTGTTGTTATGTCTGGTGAACGGTGCTTAATTTACGGGCAAATCAGAGCATTTAACTCGTCTGATAAAGCAAAAGCACCAAAATTACACTTATGTTGAGCTGTGACAGGCAGGCAGTTCAATTCCTTGATTTTTTTGGAATTGGAAATGAGAAATCTTATTAGGAGTTGGAATTGCGAGTACAGAAATTGGAATTGACTACAAATTTTTATCAGCTCGTTTCTGAGATAAAAAATTTTGGTCTCGTCGACGTCTGGAACGGCCCTGAAATAAAATTTTTTGGTCTATCCGACTGAGGCGGCTCTGAAATAAAAATGTTTGGTCTATCCGACTGAGACGGTTCAGAAATAAAAAATTTTGGTCGACCCGACTGGGGCGGTTCTGAAATAAAAACGCAGACAGGAAAGAATTTTCGTATCAGAAAGAAATCGTTATCACTTATCAATCCTATTACTTATCAATGTTGTAGACCATCAGGCAAACAAAAATGATTTTCTAGTGCCGCGTTTACGCTTTCAGATGTCATATTTGAAAAACCCGTGCTCGAGTAAAATTTTTGGAGCGTAACAGAACCGACAGCTAAATTTATGCAGATGCCATCATTGTAAACAAGAGCAGCCACGTCATCTAATCCTATTTTTGAGGCTTTTGGTTTTGGTACTAGACCCAATGTTCCTTGATTCGCAGGACGCTTCCTTTTGATTTCCCATATGTTCTTGTGCTTGTTCGGATACCTGATTTGCGACTATTAATGTACTGCACATTGAAAAACTTATTAATTGCATTTGTTGATGATGTACTTACACGATATTCAATCAGATCATAAGCAACATCCACACACCTTACAGGGTGATCATCAACCTCAATCACATTATCCGCCATATGAAAGTGGAAACGTCAAACAGAAAAACTGGAAAATAATTGAATTTTTAAAGTGAAAAAATGTAACGTCAAATATAAACAATGAAATTTTTTGAGACGACTGGAATTTGTTGTTTGGATCGGATTGTTGCCAAAGTCACTTCTAGAAGTGTTGAGGCTATGCGGAACTAGTCGTTGGAAAGACTGATTCCCAAGGTGCGAGATGGTAAAACGTCAATCCACTCACGTGCTCCTACGGCCCGTTCACATGGAGGCGTGCAGCTTCTCTATGAGTGCCATTCTGCCGGATTGGCTGAGTCAAGCTCTCCTACAAAAACAGACATTAATGACGTAAAAGACGAATTTGTGAAGAAAAGGAGGGTCAGAATGTTCTGGAATTTTTAAACTTAAAATTTTCGATTGTCAACAGATTATTTTTCGGAAAGGTAGAAAATGACCATTTTGACCGAATAAGAAAAGAAAAGCACAACAAGTGAGAAATTCGAATGAACAAGTCGAGAAAAACAAGAGAGAAAACGGAGTCTCTTATCGTGTCAATCATTCACGATAAGACATTTAACTGAAGCAGATAGATAGAAAGGAGGCTTCAGTAGGACAGCCGGAGCGGATATGCACCCTCCTGTGCCACGAGATTGAGGAGATAAGAGCGTTATCTCAGGAGGAGAACGGAATTGAAGTCCGGTGCCCAGAGACTCAGTAGATTGTAATATACACTTTTTAGCTGCTGTGATTCCCTGAATAGCTGAATTAACTCCAATTTTCTAATGTATTTCAGAGCATGAGTAGCTAGAAAGAGGAAAGGTCAGTCCATCCTCAATAGATTTAGTTTATAATTGTCATTAAAACATAGTAAGTAATGGTTTCCAATCCGTGTATTTGATATTAGTCACGTAGTTTTTGGATCCGAGATCCAGTTATGTGGTTTTTTTGCATGTAAACGAAAGCTGATCAAAAGTCGTTTGACCAATGGCCTAAAAATGA
This sequence comes from Symsagittifera roscoffensis, assembly GCF_963678635.1. Lineage (NCBI taxonomy): Eukaryota > Metazoa > Xenacoelomorpha > Acoela > Convolutidae > Symsagittifera > Symsagittifera roscoffensis. The sequence continues at coordinate 33,971,416 of NC_087064.1, read as the reverse complement.
TAACTTTTTACTCAGTCCTAAACAGACCAGAAAGATAACTGCCATTCGTCAATAGGTACTTTTTCTACGTTCCGTCATTATGTAGTGTTTGGGCGAATGTTACATAGACGTTTTTATGGCGCTCCTGGGTGGGTCTGTTAAAGGCAAAAGACCATCATGATCAACAAACATTTCAGCGAAGAACCCTCCGATCCGGGCGTATACCCGAGCTAGAGGCCTTATGGTCCTTTTTTGTACTAGGCGGAAGGTACCGATCCTCCGCCTGGTACTATTTAGCTTTTTACTTTAGTTAGGACCAAAAATTCCGGGGGCCGGAGGGTTAGGTGGGAACTCATGAGGCCGCTTATCCCAAGGCCCCTGGACTAGAAACAATTAAAAAGAAAGCAAAAAACCAAAACAAAGAGCGTATAACCAAGAAAAAGCCAAAAATTAATTCACTTGAAAACAAAAAAGTATACAAAAAACAGTAAAAAAATCTCAAAAAAGACCAAAAACAGTAAAAAACATAAAATGACATTTTATATATTGTTTCCGAACGGGATATGATCTGACCATCCTATTTGTTTTTGTTTCAGATTGATTTATGTCATTTCTGTTCGAAAGACTGAGTGTTTTGGTGGTGGGTTAGGTACCGTCGCTTGAGTGTTGTTTGAGTATTTAAGCACTTTAATGATATTTTTGCCGGTGACAGGAGGGTTGAGTGGCAAGCTGGCAGACGTGTTCCAGACTCAACAAGAGGCAACAGGGGAAACATCTACAACGACTGTTGGGTATCGTTAACACAATTTCACTATCGTCGGGTGCTTTTTCACTAAAACTTAAGTTGTGGCGGGACAATTGGCGCGGTCCGATTGCACCCTCCATCGATCGCGAATAGCGGAATTAAGGGTCTTAATTTGGAAATTTTGGTGCAAAAGAGGGTATAGTTATATTAATTAACGACTACTAATAAGATATTATCCATATAAAATGTTACTCATCACCCATTTATTCCCGAGAAACACCCGTTTGTCGAAAATTAGTGATTTTTGGCCAAACTGTCAACCCCAGAATTTTTGGTTGTCTGTTTTTTCAAGAAGCAACAAACCGTGCGGAAAAAAATTTACTAGAATTTGTTAAAAAATAAGTTTTTTTCGATGAAAATTTTTGTAATTTTCCGAACTTCATCAATATGTTTTGAAGATCAAGTTTTTGAGTTCTTAGAGTTAGAGCGATAAAAATTTTTACGTTAGGAGACTGTTGGCATAACGAGCTAGGTTGCTAGAACCATTTTTGAGTAACCCTCCGAATAGCTCCATGGATAGAACTAGAGACTTAAAGATCGGAAGAGAAAGGAATCGGAGGGTTCAAATTTGATAGTTTTTGACCAAATTTTTGTTTCCAAACCAATTTTCGTCCGTTTTTTGCATTACTCCAGTGCTGTACAGGACTACTACTTTCTAGTATTTTTAAGCACATTCAGCAAGATTTGCGGAAAAATCTCTGAGAACCAATATAGGTAGTGAAAAAAGGCCAATTTAGCAACGCGTTTTTGTTGATTTTTCAGAAACGATCGGAAAAATTTTGGTGGCAATAGTCGACGTTTTTGACCATTTTTTAAGAACCGCAACCCTTTTTAGGTTGATAGTTTCAGGAAAGAAAATTTTTAAAAATTTTTTAGTTCGGAGGGTCCAATATTTAGGGAACCCTCGGAGCGGCAGAAATCTCTATAAAACCACAATTTTATCCTTTTGGGTAGGTTGACCGGGAAAACCCACCTTATTTTAAGCCAGCTAGATCGCGATCGGAGGCTTTAGAGCGGTGAAAACACTTGTTTTCATGATTTTTGGTGAATCCTCCGAAGCAGCCATCCGGAGTCAGCTAATCCCCTTAACAACCCTCCTTATCAAAAATTTTTTATGTAACCCTCCTAGAAATCTCAAATAACCCCCAGAGTAAATTTTGCCTGTTTGGACTCATTTTAATACTGTCTGGAGACCCCTTTGAGGCGAGACTTGAAAATTGTAAAATGAGGGAACCCTCCGAAGTAATCCTCCAGAGTGTATTAAGCCTCTTATTCACCCTCCTCAGTGAAATTAGAGGTACCCTCCGAAGTAATTTAGGCGTTTAAGTTATTCTCCCAGGTAACCCTCCGGAGTCAGCTAAGAGTCTTGACAATCTTCAGAAGTAACCCTTCAAATTGACTTAAGCCTCTAACGGGTTCATCAGAAGTATCCGAACAAAATTTTTTCGGTTGTGATTTTGATTGTGTGGTTGCCTTGAGCTACTTAATAGGAAGGCTCGGGCAATCCGGGAACACATAAAAAAAAAATTTCGGTGAGTGTATTAGACGAGACGCACTCACTTGCGAAGACAGTGTTCTGAGCTTCAGTCTCAGGAAATGAAACTGGAGAATGCGATCTTCCTCACAGCTCCCAACTTAGATTGGGGTCAAGAGGTGTCAATGGTGATAAGTGTGCAGAGAGTGGTGAACGTGGATCCAGATGCGGTGAGAATATCTGGATCAGTTGACCAGTTGCAGAGTAGGGGATTCTTGAATGCTCTCATCGACGGATCTACCCCAAGCTCGGAGGCTGTGGGGGAGGTGATCATGACACTTCTATCTGCCATGACGAAGGCCGAGAAATCAATACGGCAAAGCTTTGCGAGGCAACTGGTCAAGGTTATCTTCTTGCTGTCTCCTGGCTATGCCTCGCTACGCGAACCCCTGCAATTCGTTTACGCCATGATCGTCCTGTCGGCGGAGGGACGATTTGATGTAATGATATCTGCAACGAACCGACAAGTGGATCCCAACCTTTACTATCCCTTCCGATCAGAACTCCCTGCGATATGGTCGGACATCTCGAACGCTATTCAAGGATTTAAGGATCATAGCAAGACGCGTGTCGTGTTGGATGAGGGGTTGGGACTGGAACTTTCCAACTTTTGCCGACTGTTGAAAATGAGACCAGGAGTGGATGATGAACGCCGGTTAGTACAATGGATAGCAAAAAACTTGTGGTTCCGACAAACAGGCTACATGAGGGACGAAAGGGGGAACTTGGTGAGGAGAAACGCCCTCTCAACAGAAGAAGCCTTAAGGCTATGGCCTTGAGGACAAATCCTCACACCAACACTTGGTTGTTTCTGTCATCTCGGCTGTGTGCGCTAGGGCAAGATGCCTTTGACAGTGCTCCAGCAGTAGTGAGAGAGATCCACCAGTATCTGAAGAAGATATTAGAAGCAATAGAACAGGAAGGAGCGACGATGTTGCAACTGATGCAGCAAATCAATACAGTGTCCTTGGACCGGTTCCAGGAGGACGTGCTGGCTACGAAGGCCGAATATGAAAGGTCCGATGCAATCCTCGCGGGAATGGGCGTAGGGTGGTCACCCGCATTTATCAGCACTTGCTACCCTAGGGCATCGAGGAACTTGATAGCCAACTTCGTGAGTGAGATCAGGAACTTTATCCAATAGCTTGTGCTGGCACTGTGCGTGGACTTCGGGCACAAACGTTTCGTGAAGGGACCTGTGGTGCTTTTCACGCAGGAACTGGCTGATCTCCGACTGGATGGTCTGCTCACCTTGATTGTGATGACCTATGGTCGTTTGGGACACTTGTTTTTGTTATTGAGATACTCCGAACAGCTGCATGGACCGAAGAGAGAACTTGATGCCCAAATGGAGCAGAATAAAAGTTTTAACCGGGGTAGATAAATCAATCTCCGAAGGAAAGGCGTTGAAGAAGTGTGGGAGGATGCCCCTGTTGGCCGACTTGGCCCTGGTGATTCGGGTCGATCCGCTAGCTCCGATATTCGGATTAAGAGAATTTGTTACCCCGTTATACGGGACGATAGTGTTCCCGGACAAGTATGTGTTCCCGGACAAGCAAGTGTTCCCGTCCAAGCAAGTGGAGGCGTATAGACACTCTGTTCTGTACGTTAACTTCGTGACAGTCGCCAAGTCGGATTGAGGGGACTGGCGAGCAAAGATCGATTATTCAGGAGAATAGCGGATCCTGGCTGGATGTTGACGGACCTGAACAACAGCTTTAAATATAGGAAGGGCGGCGAGAACATTTCGAACGTCCAGTTTAACCCCAAACTCTGGAACTTACGACCAATCATCAAGGGTACGGAAGACGCAGTGAAAATCCCGTCCTGGCCGAAGACATACGCCCATGTGAAAGAGAATCAGGACACGTGGTTGGCGGGTTCAGATCCGCTGATGGATAGGTGTAATCTGTATCCACGCATCAGGAGGATGTTATTGGGAGTGACTAGTCCGGTCCTGGCACCTAGGATTGGAGCTGCGCAACACACGTGAGCGAGTTCGACTTGGGTGCCCTGGAGAAAAGTGAGCGAGTTCGACTTGGGTGCCCTGGAGAGAGATCTCCTAGAATACGAAATCAATGAAACGGAAGAGAGTTGCCAGAAGAAGGGGAACGTTACCAGGGCGCGCTGGAGAGAAAAATGAGTGAGACTTGAACGCGTGTAGCTTTTATGGAGAGTACCTGGGGAAAAATCTGGAGATTCGGCACTCATTCCGTGATGAGAGTGGGATTGAACCAACCCATCCTGTGTGAAATAACAAAGAAAATGGTGAAGTCCACTGAATCTGAGTCAGTCACGGAAGGAAGCCCTGAGAAGAGCCCGATTATGCGAGATTAACCCATTAGAAGAACCAAGAAAGGGCTGAGGAAGTATAAGTCTGTGGTAAGAAAACTGAAGGAGAGAGTGAATGATAAGGCGGCCAACCCCAAAGTTGTGAGGTCGAAGGCCGCAACAGTGGTAATGTCGCTAGCGAAGGAGTCCCGTCTAAGCGAAGTTGGCAAGGAGATGGTGCAAAGCACGTCGGCAGGGAGAAAGAGAATCAGGACTGATTTCGACGGCTTCAAAAGCAAAGAAGAGTGAGAGGACCTTGGCTGACACCAGACTGGAAATGGAGGTCATCAGTCATCAGCCAATGTGAATCCGGCGGGTTGGAAGACTATAAACCATCACGTACGAACATGGCAAAGATGAAATTGGAGGGACAGATCGAATTGGTCGAGTACAGTGCCCAATTGAGCCCACATGGGCGATCCTGCTCATGGCTATATGGAAATGGTGAAGGCAAGAAACTCGCGAGAAGACACCTGATGGTCTGGCACTATAAGCAAGCCATGCATGAACACTGAAGGAACTGGTGTTGGGCTCAAACCTGAAGAGGAAAGAATATGGCACTGTGATGTCATCGGAGGTAATTGAGAATGGTTTGGAGCTTCTGAACAGAATTTTACTGGAGGGTAGCCATAGAGAAGTATTTCGATGAAACGATGCTTACTTCCTCATCAGTGATGGCGTACATAGCCAACCCCTGTGTCAGGACAGATTTACACGTGAGACTTGTGTGATGCCTTTTTGGACTAAGAAAATGGGGGTACGAAGTCACCATCGAGACGTAGGCCAGAGAACAGCAGTTGGAACTGATGGGAGCTTTAAAAGTGCTGATCGCCAGGGACGATTCCGCGATAGCATGGGTAAAACGGAAGGATGCACTTTCCTTTGTGAAATTCATGGTGGATCGTATCCCCACTCCGGTGCTAGAGGAATGTGTGAAGAAAATCAGGCAGAGTTCGATGAAACGTGAAGACATCTTGTTGAGAGCCTTGTTAGAACTCTACCAGGACATATCATTGCGGATCCCGACAAAGGAGTCAAACGACCTTGATAGCTACCGGTTCGAAGTCTGAAAGAGTATGCAACGCTAGGGAAACTGAAGTTCTTCCAAAACGTGTCGGATGTCCCCGGAATGGCCTATAATCCATTCGTCAACGAAGAAGCGAGGGACTCATATTTCGACTTTGAGCAAGCAGTGATCCTCAATTTCTGGGTAGAGAGGGTGCGGGAATTAGGGACAATAAGGCCTGAACAATTACAGTTAGGATTAAATCTGGAGGAACGAGTGATCGAACCCTCGGTTCCCCAGTTGGGGGACAAGTAAGTTTTGAGTGTGGTTCATGAGACGGTCGACTGAACACCAGCTTAGTAAATATGTGGGAACTCATGAAGCCTTCATGATGCCTAAATCCGAACGCGGGCCTGATATGGGACCTTGCCGCTGAAGTTGAGCTAGAAGGAAACGATGATCAGAGCCTACACGACTTAGCCGTGATATTTCATTTATTGGCTCTAAAAATAACAAAGCAGGTTGACAGATAATCTACGGAACCATCCGTGGGGAACTCTCAAGCGATTGGATGAAGGGGGTACTTGCCGCCATTTAGCCAAATTGTATGGAAGGTTGAGTATGTCGGATAAGAACGAGATGGAGTTGATTGCGGACTGCCATGGGGTAACGGAGGTGAAACTGACGACCGCCTTTAGGTTCTGCAGTATGATCAGCTCAATTGAGTCATTGGAATGCCTGGAGCGTGCCCAGGAGCTGGTCACATTCTCCAGTGTGGAGTTGTTTCCTGGAGCGTTACAGACGGGGTAGATCAGCGGAAGCTGGGGAGAAGCTCCTGCGAACGAAATGAATCTAAGACATAGCGAGGGGTATCATAACACAGTCGGCTCGAAGTACCTGGTGAGATCTAGTGCGGTACCATGTTGCAACAGTAAATACACGACGCACCTGGTAGTTGTAGATGCCAGAACGAGAACGGTTTAATGACTGGTTCATCAGTTCTTTTCGGTGACGAAGTGCGTGAGACTGTCGAGAATATCTGAAAAATCCCACGATCTACTGACGAAGATCCTTCGGGCAGTTCCGGAGATGTCTAGGGATGAAAGAGAATAGATAGTGGGAGGATACTTCGTGAAGTGGGGCGAAGAAAACATCAGCGAATTCCAGAGAAAGAAGGCGAAAGGGATGATGTCAAGCGATTTGCCAACGATAGATGAGTAAGATCAAACGCATCAGATGATAATGGAAATTGAACCCCTACTGATATCATTGTGTTATCGAACTTGGAGGAACAGCCTACTGACTCATGGGGAGTATCCGTGTCACTGCCTGGCGCAGACGTTTTGGTACCCCAACAGAGCGAACCTAGTTCTAGTTTGGGATGCAGAGGAGTTATTCTCCATTGGGTGGCCTGATCAAGCCCAGAACGTGGCGATACTGTTGGTCAGCGCCATGCTAGCAGTGAGGTGGCTGGAAGCCAATGCAGGGACGACTGAACAGGAGATGGCCGTGCCAACTCCAGAGCAACTGAGCAGAGTGAGCCTCAGTAAGAGACTGGATTTGTTCAGGACTACTTGTAAAGTTCTGAGAATACCAAAGGCGATAGAAATAATATGGGCAAGACAAAGAATGATGCTTTGGTTAAGTGCGGTGATGACGGCATGGGTGTATGAACGCGCAAAGCGTCATATTCCCGAAACACGGAAGCCTATCAATCCTTTCAGCTAGATATAGGACCGGGAGCCTATAAAAGAGCATTCCCGACACATATTAACGCTGTGACTACAGCGGTGAAAAGAGTAGCTGGGATGTCATGCACCACAAAACAAGAGAAAAAGGAGGTCTTACAAGCTCATCTAGAGCGGAATGTGAGCCTGTGTCTGCATAACAGCTTATACAGGAATCGAGAGCAGAAATTAAAAGTAGATCTATTGACCTGCTGCAAACAGACGTCGCTGGGGCACGGCCTGCAACTCTGTTGACAAGCTGCAGAGAGTCCTTGGAGTGAAGATTGAAGATGAGACACGAAGTAGAAGTGGAGAGAGATAGAAAACTTCATCGTTGTAGTTTGTGAAAATTTGAACCAATCAACAAAGATTGATTATTGAAATTTTTAATTTTTTTGTTGTTTTTTGGTCAAACCAGCCTTTGAAACTGTTAGGAATTGTAGCAATTGTTGAATTACAATTAATAATTTTAGTTGATTTTTAGTCGATGATTATTTATTTATATAGACCATAGGTGAGTATATTCACCTATATAAACCCGACTGAAATTTTTAACCTGTTTAGGACACATCTTCACTTTGTGGCGATCTGGAAGGGCCTGGGTACGCTCGCTCGAAGAGGGTGAGTACCTCATTGCCGTTCCTAGAAACAGAGTGTCTTAATTATAATATTGAGGGCAACAGCATAAATGAATGATTGATTATACTTGGTGAGTGATGCTAAGATAACTTTAGCGAATGCGTGGCTGTGCCACGTCTCAAATTTTTTTAAATCAGCAAGAGCGAGAAGCATTTTTACGGTGAAATGACGTAGTTAGTCAAAAAAGAAATTTTATCTAGGACACTCCTAATAGTGCAAACTTTGTGAAATTGTTAGAAAGCAGTGCAATGTAGTACGATGCCTTTTATAACATGCAGTGAGTTGATGTGACGTAGATAAATTTCAATTTCTAATGCAATTTGTAAATTGATTGTAGAGAACTGGATCACCACTTGAAGATAACTCGGAGTTAAACACTCAATGGGGACATTGAAGGGGATTCCGGGGAGTATGTGCCATTCGACTAGATTGTCACAGTCGAACCCTCCGACTGGAACAAAATGGACGTTAAAGACGTTAGAGACGATTTCGTGATGAAAAGGAAGGTCAAAATGTTATGGATTTTTTCAATTTCAGAATTTCAATTTTCGACAGAATATTTCACGGAAATGTAGAATACAGCCATTTTGACTGAAAAAGAGAAGGAAAACACAACGAACTAGAATTTCGAGCCAACAAGTTGAGAAAAACAAAAAAAAAACGGAGATAATACACGTAACGCAAGCAGATAGGAAGAAAGGAGGCTTCAGCGGGACTGCCGGAGCGGATTCGTGCCCTTCTGTTCCACGTGATTGAGGAGATAAGGTTGTTATCTCAAGGGGAGAACAGAAGAATTGAAGGCCCGGTGCCCAGAGACTCAGTGGAATGTAACATATACTTTTAAGCAGCTGTTATGCCCTCACTAGCTGAGTTAACTCCAATTTTATATTGTATTTTGGAGCACGATTAGCTAGAAAGAGGAAAAATTCAATCCAACCCCAATGGATTTAGTATATGACTGTCACTAAAAACATAGTAAATAATGGTCTCCGAGCAGTGTTTTTAATAGTAAAACGTGGTCTGGGTATCGGAAACCAAGTTATGTGGCTATTTTTGCATGTAAAAGAAAGCTGATCAAAATTCTTTTAACTAATGGCGTAAAATGGTAATTTTTTACTAAGCTCTAAAAAGATCAGAAAATTAATTGGCTGTGTCTAGACGGTGAAAAACGAGTAGAATTAAGGTAACTGACGCCTGCCAGACGTCAATAAGTGCTTTTTCTACGCTCCGTCCTTATTTAGTATTTGGGCGAATGTTACAAATAACCAAATGTCTAAATAGCGATTTGAAGTCGCTCGGTTCAAACTATCAACTCTGTCTCGGGCAAAATGTGGTGTTGAATATACAATCCACACGGTAAGATATCAATACAGCAAAACATCCGCCGATGCTGTGCTACTTATAGATGCCGACAACGCTTTCAACTCGCTAAATCGAAAACTGGCATTGAAAAACATCAAAAATACCTGACCTTCTCTTTTAACAGCGATTCAGAGTTCCTGCTCCAATCCATATAAACTGTTCGTTAACAAAGAAAAACATCTTCTTTCAAGAAGGGACAACCCAGGTGGATCCACTAGCAATGGCCATGTACGGCCTAGCCATAATACCCCTCATAATTTTTATCAGTAGACAACGTAACCCATGTAACATTCGCCCGGAAGTACATATCGACGGAAAATGAAGCTACGCTATAAAACGACTGGCCAGCGTCTAAACCAAGCTCTACATGCTTTTCACCGCCTCTACCAAAGCCAGTTCTTTTGTGGTCTTTCTAAAATCGGGTCGGCAAAAACGTTACTGCTTTCGGCTTCGGTCAAAACACTCAAATTAATTTAATTACATGCAAAATTAGTTAACTCATTGCTGAATCTTAGTATCCCCAGACCACGAGGTCACTCCTAAAAACAGGGCTACTACTATTTTTTATATTACTATTGTTTTTATTCAGTAGATAAAAATCATCATCTCCATCGAAGATGGATCAACCTTTTCCCCCAACACCTAGCTTCTCATCCTCGTAAAATGAATTCAGATGTTTATTAAATTCAATTCAGGGCAAAATAGGGAAGCTATAAATTTGTATAAAATGATATGAGTTCCAGTCCCGAGAACCCTCCGGATTCTTGAATCCGGGGAAATAAGACCCTTATTTTCCTTTCGGAAGGCTGTCTTCTACCCTTCGCCGTTGTTTGCAACGGCCTTGCAACTATTGTTGCGGCACAATAGTTGCAACTCGGAGCGGTCTCTGCTACTTCTGCTTTTCTCCGATTCTGATTCTCAATTTTCTCGTTGTTGTCGTTGTGGCAACTATCGTTGTTGTTTGTATTCAGGTTTTTCTCCAAAATGTCCGTTTTTGACGTTTCGCAGAATTATTACGTCATCATTTCGAATTTTTAAAATTTAGGAATTTCCGAATCCTTCAGCCTTCACGATTTGTCTAATCGTCTGAATAACGCTCTTAATCCTTCAAAACTGCCAATTCGCAAGGTTCGCTGCTACAAACTCGAAACTGCATTTTCGTCCATTCTGGTCGAATATCACACCAAAAATGGTACGCAGAAGACGGAAATGCAGTCGTTAAGTTAAGCAATCTGCTAACCGTCCACGATAAAATTGTATCACAAGGTAATTGTTTTGGCTACCAAGTTAAAACGTCCAAATGCCAACTCGGTGAAGCTGAGAAAATCTTCGAAAATACAGAAATCACTATAAAGGCAGGCGCTCGACCGCTTGGTTTAGTCATAGGAATAGAATCTGAATTTAGAAATTTCAACTTGACACATGCAATACACTGCAAAAGGCGGTTATACACGCATAAGACACAATGAAATTAGAGACACATTCGCCAACCTCATGATGTCGAAATTTCAGCTGTTGCAAGGCGAAAGCTTTAACAACAATTCACAATTCAACTACAACTGAAAATGAGGCACGACTTGACATTCAGGCAACAGCGATATGAAAATTTTCAACCCCAATGCCAAAAAAGAGCGAAAACTGCATAAAGACGAATAGAAATATCACGAAACGCTGAAGAACACCAATTATCAGCAAAGAATTTTAAACGTAGAGCAAAGTAGCTTCTGCCCGCTAATTTTCGGATGCACAGCTACGCGGACGATGCAGCGATTAGCCTAAAAATCAAGTGAAAAAATACAAAAAAGCTATCCAGAGTCTATAAACTACAGAAGAACTAAAATAAGCTTCGCGCTCCCGAGGAGCTCTATACTTAGTATAAGGGGTGCAGATCGCTGCGCAAAGTTCAAGTTATCGACAACTCCATCAGCGCTGTTGTAGAGGAAGGAAGGCTAAGATGAATTAATTTTACGACGATGCATTTAATGCTGATTTATGACTTCATTGATAAATTGATAGAGTTTGCTGATATATATGCATTTTATAACGCTGGCATGGCCTCATCCAGCTTGTGCACTTACCGTAACTAAACGGAAGGGTGTGACATTCGACCAGAATGGCCAAAATGCAGTCTCTGCAGAATTCGGTATTTTAGCAGCAAGCCTTCCGAATTGGCGATTTAGAACGGATAAGGACGTTATTTGAACGATTAGCCAAACGGTGAAGGCTAGAAGATTCTGGAATTCTAATTTTTAAAAATTCGAATTATGACGTCATATTTCTGAGAAACGTCAGAGACGGCCATTTTAGCTAAAATAGCAGAAAGAAACAGAACAACTTTATCTGCGATTACGAACAGTACGAAAATCGAGACTAAAAAACAACAACGAACTACCGAACAGCAGAGGACGTTCCGAGTTGCAACTATTGTGCTGTTACAATAGTTGCAAGGCCGTTGCGAGCAACGGTGAAGGGTAAAACCCAGCCTTCCGAGTTATTGTGAACTGGATATTAAGAAGCTTGATTCACCGGATTCAAGAATCCGGAAGGGTCTCGGGACGTGGACTTTTATGAACTTGTATTGAATTTTAGCATCCGTCAGGTCCTGACTTGAATTTAATTAAGATCTTAATTCGTTTTGACAAGAATGAGGAGCTAGAAGTAGAGGGGGAAGGGTTGATCCATCTTCGATGGAGATGATGATTTTTATCTACTGAACAAAAACAATAGTAATATGATAAGTAGTAGCCCTGTTTTTAGGAGTGACCTCGTGGTCTGGGGATACTGAGACCCAGCCATGAGCTCACTATTTTTGCATGTAATTCAGTTAATTTGAGCGTTCTGGTCGAAGCCGGAGAACAGTGACGTTTTTGTCGACCCGATGTAAGAAAGACCACCGAAAAGTACTGGCTTGGTAGAGACGGTGAAAAACATGCAAAGCTCTGTTTAGACGCTGGCCAGTCGTCTTAAGACTTAGTTTTGTTATCCGTCGATATGTATCTTCCGGGCGAATGTTACATGTATGTTTTTATGGCGCTCCTGGGTGTTATTCTTTTTTAACATCATGATCGGCAGAACCGTTAACGAGCACTCCGCGCCGAGCGGATGCTCACATTAACGCCCTTATTAGGCCTAAACCGCCGGGGCGGAAGGGTAGTTCGGAACGCGGAGGCCTTCCGGATTGCCGTGAATAGTTTTTTAACCTAGTTAAGACCGAAAATTCACAAACCAGGAAGGGTGGGGGGATCGGCCGTCCCCTGAGCGGTTGGTGACCAAAAACACTTAAAGATATAAGTAAAACCAAACAAAAAGTAGTATAGTACCCAAGAAAAACAAAAAACATAAAAAAATAACCGAAAAAACCAAAAACAGTAAAAAAGTAAAAAATCAGTAGAAATCATCCCCCCAGACAAGATGTGATTCAACCCCCCCGTTTGTTGTTGATAGATATATTGTTGTTACAGGCATTTATATCAGTCAGGATCGTTACGATCAATTTTGTGGCCCGTTTGTGAGGCTTGTACTGTAGGGTTATTTGAGCATTTAAGCACGTTAATGATAAATTGCGCCCAATCCGGAAGGGTCAGCTGATTTGCGCTCAATTCGGAAGGGTCCGGGGTGAAGACCGATCCGGCAAGCAGTACAGGGAACAACAGGAAGAGGCTCAACGACAACTACAATCGACTGTTGGGTATCGTTAACAAGTTTTGTATCCCTTTTGGTACAAAAAGTAGGATAGTAATCTGTGGGGGGCTCGACAGTGCTGCACTGTAGTGACCCTTCACCGAACTGCGAATATCCGAGTTAAGCACCTTAATTCGGAGATTAAACAAACCCGGAGGGGTATAGTATTACCAATATTATTATTTATATAGCCTATATTAATAGTCTAATATCGTTTTTCAGTGAAAAACAACGAAAACAGACCGGTTTTTAGGGTCAAAATAGCGATATTTTGATCCCCCCACAAGTCGCGATTTTTGAGACATCGATATTTTTTGAAAAGGAAAAAAGCGCTAAGTTAGTGTGTTACATCGTAACTACACTACTGTAATAAGTAGAACCGGTTAACTTTAGTTCGGAAGTGGTTGGAACTAGTTTGGTACCAAAAACCAAATTTTCCCAATTTTTGATAGTAAGAAACACTATAAAATCAGAAAATTTTTTGAAATTTTTGAGTTACAACAGCAAAAATAGTTGTTCGGACAACGTCCACTAGTGAATCTACGAGTTTTAAAACCCGCTACCCGAAAGCCTTCCGGGTTGCAGAGAAATCGAACATAACGTGTTTGATTTGGTGGATTCATCAATCCGGAGGGGTCCAGGTAGCATAGTTTTTCACAAAATTTTTCTACAAAATCGTTTTATATCGGGTCTTTTGCATTGAACTAGAAGAGTATAGGCCTTCTGAGCTCAGATCAATAGTTTTTAGGTCGAAAGGACCAGATTTGCGGAAAAAGTTAGGCGGAACCTATAAGAGAGAAAATTTTTTGAGTTCGGAAAAAAGACGTTTTGGTTAATAACTTTGGAACTACTGATCATATCGAGTTGATCTTGGTACCAATAGATCAGAAATTAGCTGAGCTTACTAATAGGATCAGAAATTTTTCGGGAAAGCGAGAAAGAAAATTTTTTGAGATTGTTTTTAGCAAATTACACAAATCCGGAGGGGTACACCCTTCACGTTTTATAAATTTTTCTGAAAAACCCTTATACCCCTACCAAAAGTTGATAGCGATTGAACTGAGTAACTTAGGACAGTTCTAGACAAAAAGGGAAGGCTGAAGGCACAAGACAACCATAATAGAGTCGAAGTTAGGCAAGTGATAAGACCCTTCACCGTTAGTGTGAATTGTCAAATAAGTGCCTTAACTTCAACCCGGAGGGGTCTAGGAAAGGACCCTATACCCTTCCCAGTTAATTCAAACAGCATAATAGCAACGCAGAACGTATCCGGAGGGGTATAAGCTGAAATTAAGAAAACTACAAAAAGCTACTTTGACAGAGCTAAGAGCTCCGAAGTCAGAGGGGTCCGAATCCGGAGGGGTCTACTTTCCACAAAACCGGAGGGGTCCGAATCCGGAAGGGTCTTATAGTCGCTAATTCGGAGGGGTCCAAATCCGGAGGGGTCTACTATTAACTAACTCGGAGAGGTCCCAATCCGGAGGGGTCTATACTCTGACAGTCCGGAAGGGTCCTATTTGTGCCAATCCGGAGGGGTATTATTTTATTAAGGACTTAGGTAAACGAAAGAAAGACTAAAAAGCGAGAGGTATTAGGTTAGTAATACACAGGCTAGGTATCAGTGACTGCACTGGTAACTTGCCTCTCAAAAAGAACCAGACTAATACAAAACAGGTCCGAACTCGGATATTCGCGACACTAAGTCTAAATTAAAAAGAGCGTGACTCATTGGTGTGAATTGAAACATAATACGTTTTTGGGGAAAGTGACTGCCCTGAGGATTTTAGTAGGTCCAGCTCGGGCAGTCCGAAGGCAGATAGGTAACACAGTACTCGGTGGGTGCAATAGACGCCCACTTGAGAAAATAACTGCCTTCAAAGTTTTGTCTGTTTGGTGCAGCACCAAGCAGGGAAAGCTTTTTCTTTAAAAGACAAGTTCGACTATTGTACTGCAACCGACTAAGAGTACAAGACACATACGTTTTTTTTAGATATACATTCATATTGTGTCAATATATATTTTTTTTGTTTTTTGATTTTAAATCAACCTAAACTGTGCTTGATTGGGTAGTGAGTACACTATCTTTTAAATTGACTGATAACATCATATTGTGCTAGTTTCCAGATCTTTGGACCGATAATCGGCTATTGTGAATAAATTTTATACAAACTGTACTCTGACAACATACAGGGATTCGTGGTCACTATTTAATAGAATCTGGTGAAATTTATTGTGTTGTGTCATTATTATTGTTAATAAAACTATAAGGTCTCTAGCAATTGAGTCAAGAGTAGGCATAGGAAAGTGACAAATAAAGAATGAGTTTAGACAAGTCGAGGATACCAAAACAAGGTAATAGCTCTAGGAAATTCATACCTGAAAAGCAAAGAAAAACGATGACCGATCCTTTTGTGGATTGGATCAAGCGAACCCGGTCCGATAAAGAGGGGACGGTTTCAGGCAGAATGGTTGAAACGAGAAGTCAAAAGACCTCAGAAGAGCGAAGAGAACTGTTAGAAGTGGAGGTCAATACGGACCATACCATGAACGACAACCAGGGAGTAAATGGACTGGAAGGGAGAGGCAGAAGGCTGGCGAGTGAATCTACTCCGGTAGAACAAGGCCATGATTTTGCCACTTCCACCGGGACGTTGGATCGAGAGGAGATGTCGGAACTGTCCGACATCTCAACTGAAGTAACGGCGACTACAAGATCTCCGACAGACAACACTATGATGGCAGGCGGAATGGGGAAACAAACAACGTCATCATCATTCTCAGAAAGAATGAAGAACACCTTCGGAAACATCTTTCCATTCAGCATGGGAGGAGGAGCAGGAAACGATGGGGAATCCCAGGAGGAAGAGGATGAAGAGGAGCAAGGGGACTTTGGATCTCAAGTCAGCCTCAATAGTTCGATCCATGAGAGTGAGGCACACGTCGGAAGAGAGACTGGAACCATGGATAAATTTGGTGTAGTGACAACGATAAGCAAAGAGGCAAACACACCGGGCCAGTCGAAGGACTTCGCGATCAGGACAAGTTCGGAGCCACAACCTGAAGAGAGTAGAACCAGAGGGCTTGGCAACGCGTTAGCGGATCCTGAAATGGATAATGAAAAGACGTCAAGACAGAGAGTCAAGGCCCGGATCTCGACCAGCACGAAGCTACCTGGGACCGACAGAGTTACACCACCACTAGTGACGCCACTCATGGATAACGGGGCAGCACTAGAGGAAGCCTTAAACAACATAGTGGGCAGTTTAGGAGAACAAAATGAACAGATGTCGATAAGGATGAGTGAACTAGAAAGAGCAGTTCACATTGAAAGAGAAAGTCTGCGGGAAGAAATAAACCGCAACAGACAAGAAGTTGACAGAAGCGAAAAACGCTTGAAAGAAAGAACGGACGAACATATGACGAGGAACTTGTCGCGAATGACAAGAGAAGCGGAACAGAGGGAGTTACGCTTAAGAGCCGACATGGAGAAGTTAAGAATTCAGCAAGAGCAGTCTCTTGGGTCTCTTGACACAAAGATAGACGCGATGATGGAGAGGCGAACGCAGGCTATCATGGATAGGTTGGACGGGCTACTAAGCAGCAAGAGTGGACCAAAAGAAGGAGAGCCGAACTCGGGAGGTCCCAGCAGGGAACCGAGGGTGAACTTCAATGAAAGGAACAAGACATATGGATCCACTAGAGGCAGGGGCAGTTCATCAGGCTATGCCACAAGGAGTAATACAGCATGGGCCCCGAACAGTAGAGCGAGTTCAACGGGGAACAAACAAACCTCGAACGAACGACCAACGCAAAGCACACATGCGACCGGGAGAAGCGATTCTGGCAACATGGGGCATACAAGCCCGAGGAGGAGTCACATGGGCCAAACGGGAAACGCTCATGGTGATTCGGATTGTAGGGATGTACCGCACACAGAGCCTTCGACAAGGTGTGAGGACACTCAAGCGGGACACTCAAGGGATGCTACGGCTATGGCCACAGCATTTGAACCCCTGAACAGGTCTTTGGAGACATTCCTGACGCGGTTATCTAGAACCAATGAACGCAGTGAAAAGTCCAGAAGAGTCTTTAAGAAACCAAGATGCTACAAAGACGAATCTGATGGCTGTATTGATACCTGGATAGAGGTAATGAAGCTGCATTTCGAGGAAGAAGACTTGTCTGAGAGACAGGAATGCAGCGCGCTCACCAGCAACTTAGGAGGGACAGCCCTGAACTGTGTCATGGCCAAGAAACAGTATCAACGTGACACTGCTGAGAAAATCTTCGAAATTTTATTAAACCGTTTCGGATCAGGGGTGCAGGGGCACCAGGCGATGATGCGCTTCGAGAAACGGAGGCAGCGGGAAGATGAAACTATAGACAAGTTTCTCGATGATTTGGAAATGCTGAGAAGACGCAGCCAACCGGATGAGTCAAATCGAAGGATGAACCTGGCCGTAGCCTCAAAATTCATCGATGGTGTGAAAAACGATGAACTTCGTACGATGCTAGCAACGCATTACACACCACTATCAACTAATGCGCCAACTCAAATCGAAAGAGTATCTATTGCTGAAACCTCCTTCGAGATCTGGATATTACAAGAACAATTATGGCAATTTTAACAACGGACCAGCGAACCAAGGGAACAATTGGTACAAACCGAGGGACGATATGGACAAGAGACGCTCTTGTGCTAATTGTAGTTCAACAGACCATCATGTGTCAGCATGCCCAGCTTATAAACAAGGCATGAAAGCAATAGGCTTTAGCCTCGAGGACGAAGATGCGTCAGAGTTGGAACATGAGGATTTCATGAGAGGAGTAATTGCGAAATTCGGCCCGAGGTGTTTCTTTTGCAACTTGGAAGGTCATTTTAAATCAGACTGTCCACAATTCTGGGATGCAGTGGCAGACATCAAGCATCCAAGGCATGAAGAAGCTTTATCAGGAGTGAAAGCAAGCAAGGCTCGACTTTTAAACGAAGCAGAGGCACGCAGGAAGGACAAACCTCAAGAGCTGGCGGCAAAGAAAATGCAAGCGGTAACAGGAGAAGCACGTGAACCGGAACCAGCAACTGCGGCCGATGACTTCAAGATCGATTATAAGGCAGCCGCAAAGGATGCTTTAAATAGAGTACAGCAGGAATTGGTGACGAAAGAGATCGAACAAAAAGTGAAACTTGAACTGGAAAATGAAAAGCTTCAGGAGCAACTGAATACCTTCGAGGCAACGGAGTTCGAAGAGACGAAAACACCAAGCAGTTTAGATATGAAACTTAAAGTGATCTCCGGTAAGAGGTTCGGCATGGCGCCGCAGGGAAAGAAGATACAGTCGATAATCTCAGTGGCTGGACACCAGGTAATAAGAAATTTGAGTGAACCATCAGAGTTCACTTTAATGCATTTGGACACATATGCAGATTATCTGAGGCAGGTGGAGCCACGCACTGAGTCGAGAGCTGTGCGAGCACTACTAACGACGGGTGGCCCTCGCATGAAGAAACTTCATGGACGCTACTTGGAGGTCTATGGGCCGTATCAAATAATGCTGAACGTGGATGGAATCAGCATCTACACCAGGACTTACATAACAACAGATGATGACCAAATGGGGCAGATCTATTTGGGTGAAGAGGAACTCAAAGTCCGCAGGATAGGCCATGACGCCATGATGGAACAAGACGCGGTACATATTGGATATGAAGCAGATGTGACAGCACACCTGCTTGACACCAACGGAACAAAAATCGGAGTCACAGGGCTTCTGGACACAGGCGCGGTGGTAAGTGTGATGCCGATAAAAACCTGGGAGAGAATGGGCTTCACGCGGGAAGATTTGATTCCTACGAATCTCCGACTAGCCGCTGCAAATCGAGGAGCTATCTACGTAGCCGGAAGAACACCGGTGACGGTCCTTCACATGGGAGGACGGAACCTTTGGATGAGCTTCCTGGTGGTAGAGAATCTGGACGACGCCGACCAATTCATCTTGGGCAGAGATTTTGTCAGGAATTTTGACGTGATGATTGACTTGAACAACGGTCTAATACGGATTAGAAACCCGGACCGAAAGTATGTTAAGAGACCAATTAATAGGATAATAACAGATGAAAATAAGGTACCAGTTTTTTTGGATAGAAAAGTAAAGTTACAACCAGGACAAGCTGTAGTAGCAAATTTTAGAATGAGAAATTTAAATTCGTTAAGTGATAGCAAACAGGTTTGCTTAGTACCGAATCCAAATAGTCAGAGTTCGGTGATTTTAGGCCGGAGCTTCTCGGTAACGCGAAACGGACTGTGTGTCAGTGTGTTGTTGAACACACTGGACACCACGGTTTCAATCCAGCGTGGAAAGAATCTTGGCTACGCCTTGCCGATGAGGACCGACTATGAGGAGACAGAAAACTCGAAGAAATATAGTGTGAAAGACTGTCCTTATCATGCCAATAAAGATAAAATTTTAAAGAGGATTGATGAATTAAAATCTATTCATAAATTGTTTTCAATGAAATCCGAAACGGACGACGGCTTATCAAGCTGCTCGAATTTTCCGGAACACCCCTCGTCATATGAACTAGATTCTGACAAACCGGTTTTGCCAGAAATAGAACATTTAAAAGGAAAAATAGGTGAGGGAGATTTTGAAAAATTGCGGGACCTCCTAGATCGGAACGCCGAAGTATTTTCAAAACATAAGGCGGACATCGGTTGCTGTAATTTCGTCGAACACGAAATCGAACTAGAAGAGGGCGCCGTTCCCCATAGGGAAGGCGCAAGGCGAATGACACCACATAAATCGGAAGCGTGCCGAGCGGAAATAGAAATGTTGCTTGAATACGACATGATAGAACCCTCGAAATCACCATGGGCTTGCGGAGTAGTAATGGCGAAAAAGAAAGGGGGGCAGCTTAGATTTTGTTGCGACTTTCGTTACTTGAACGCGGTAACGATTAAAGATGCGTACCCGATACCGCGAATAGACGAGAGCCTATCTAAACTTGGTGATGCCAAGTTCTTCACCACACTGGACTTGGGTTCTGCCTTCTGGCAGGTCCCTCTGCCAAAGAAGGACAGAGAGAAAACCGGATTCGCGTGCGAATTGGGATTGTACCAGTGGAAGAGGATGCCCTTCGGCTTGTGCAATGCGACAGCAACTTTTCAAAGGCTGATGGCTCAGGCTTTGACAGGAGTGACCAAAAAGTACGGGAACCTCTTGATGTGCTACGTGGATGACGTAGTCATAGCGACACCGAGCCTAGAGGATCACATTGATCGGCTCGATGAGGTCTTCGGATGTATGAAAAGAGCAGGCTTGAAATGCAAACCATCGAAATGTGAAATCCTTAGGGATTCGATCAAGTACCTGGGAAGAATGGTGGACAGGCATGGTGTGAGGCCAGATCCGGACGCAGTGGAAGCAGTGTTGACATGGAAAGCTCCGAGAACGGACACACAGCTCATGAGCTTCCTAGGGTTTGCCAATTACTACCGAGAATTCATTAAGGGATATGCGGACAAAGTGTATCCGATGCAGAAGCTGATGCGCAACAAAGGGAAGAAGTTCGAATGGAACGATGAAGCACAAGTTGCTTTCGAGAACATAAAGCGGGAACTGTGCGAAGCGCCAGTGCTAGGCATGCCTACAGAAAAGGGCATGTATGTTCTTGACACGGACGCATCGGTGGTGGCCATCTCAGGAATCTTGCATCAAGAGCAAGAATGGAACGGAAGAACAGTTCTCCGTCCCATTGCATACGGCAGCAAGGTCCTGAGTGACACAGAGATGAAGTATGGCGCACCAAAAGCAGAAATGTTTGCAGTAGTTACCTTCGTGGAGAAGTACCGTGCATACTTGGGGAGCGCTCCCTTCAAGTTACGCGTGGACAACAGAGCGTTATCCTGGTTGAAGACCTACTCGATGGATCAGAGTTATATTGGTAGATGGATAGTCAGATTGGATGGCTACCATATGATAATCGAACATAGGATGCGTGATAAACATCAGAATGCTGACAGTCTCAGCAAGAAAACTGAGTTCTATGAAAGATTGGAGCAGAAGCAGGCCAATCAGGCGGAAGTAAAGGAGGGATTCTCGTTTCTGGACAAAGAAACTTATGAAGCGCTTCCCTTAACGAGATGGTTGGATAAGTCTGGACATCCAATTCCAGGGCATCCTGAGTTACCTGTAGAGAAAGCAGCTGAGATAAAGATCCTGTCCAAGGAGGATCCAGTCCCCTTAGATTTGTTGCTGCGCTCGAACCTGGTCCAGCAAGAACTCTCTCGCATGAATATAAACAGCCTCTCATTATTGGATAAAACGGTGCAAGTCACACCACAAGTAATGCGGATGCTGGGTGGATTGTTAGAAAGAGAAGTGACCAGAGATGACCCCGAGTGGACAGCAGCAGTGGCATCGCTAACAGTCAGTAAGAAAGTGAAGATCATGCCGTCCAGACAACAGCACGAGGAGAACAAGAGGGATTGTAGGACAATAGTTCAGCAACTAGTATCCTCAATACCCCAAGAGATTTTAACCAGTACTTCTTACGGACGGAAAGAACAGGGGAGCAGCAAGCGAAAGAAAACCGTCACCTTTGTAGACCGGGAAAAAGAGGGTGAAGAGGTAGAACAAAATCTGCTGAAAGACTATTTGTCCGGGGAGAAGGATGAGGAGAAAAACCAGCAATCACAAGATCAACACCCGGGACAAGTAAATTTGTCCGGGGAGTCCGAGATAGACGAGAAAATTCCTGATGAGAAACAGGACCTAGAGAACAAAGTTTTGTACGGGGAGTTCAGATGGATGCGAAGGAAATACGGACATGATCTGGAGGAGCGTGCAGTCTCCAGCACAACACCTTCGACGGATGATAAGTCAGAAAGCTCGAGAATGAACACCTATTCAGACAGGGATTCGACCTCGGGATCAGAACTGTCAGAACTGGCGATACACACGCTACTAGTGGAAACTCGGGCGAGAAACCTGGACAGAGAGGTGTACCAGGATCCTGACAGTGATCGCTACCTAATACCAAGCGAAAGAGTCTTTGACAACGCAGCGGATGACTTAGAAACGATAGCGGTATCGAAACGTTCGATAAGCCTGTTGCCGCAGAAAGAGGTAGTCAGGACTGATCTTCAGCCGTTTCAACAAGAAACACAACCGTTGGCGAAGATTTGGTGCGTTAAGATGGAAGAAGACACACATCAGCCCAACGAGCTGAACAGTCAGATGAGAGTCATGAAGACGTACTTGAAGGCGAGATACAGACTCTCGGACCTTCTAAGGGCGCAGAGAAATGATCGCATGACAAGCAACCTAAAAAGGTGGATAGAAAACGGTGCACCTGACAAAGGTGACCTGGAAGAAGACAGCTATAGGATCCTGAGACAATACTTCATGCAGAAGGAGGGGAGATTATATCTGAACAAGGACGGGATCGTGGCTTGCAGGAGAAGAGAAGAAGACAAGGTCTTATACAAATATAACGCGATAGTGTTGCCGCAACTCTATCAGACAGAACTATTATTCAGGTCGCATGATCAGATGGGCCATCAAGGGATCGACAAAGTGTATCAGAGGATCCTGAAGCGCTTTGAGTGGCCTGGGATGAAAAAGGCATGCGAGAAATGGGTGACAGCATGTCTGTCATGCCAACAGGTCAAGGATCCTAGGAAGTTGCGATTTCCTTTACAATCAATTGAATCGTCTGAATTCAACGAGGTGGTGCAGATAGATCACCAGAAGATATGCATGACAGACAGCGGTTACAACCAAGTCTTGGTCATGATAGATCACTTCACGAAGTATGCAGAGGCCGTGCCCTGCATAACTGCCTCAGCGGAAGAGACATGCGACCACCTGATCAATACGTGGATAGCAAGACACGGATGTCCAATGACGTTTCAATCGGACATTGGAACGGCTTTCGTAGGCGAGCTTACGAAAGAGCTTATGAGACGGTCACAGGTCGCTCAGGCTCACTCCACGACATACCACCCTCAGACGAATGGCTTAGTGGAAAGACAGAATAGGACGTTAGTATCGATGCTGAGAGTATACTGTTCCAGGTATATGACCGATTGGGACAGATACCTTCCACAGGTGATGGGAGCTTATAATAGCACGCAACACTCCACCACTGGAGTCAGTCCACACATGATGCTGACGGGACACGAGAAATCTTTACCCTTGACATTCTTCTACTCAGAGTATGAGGGAAAGAAAACATCCCCACAGGTCTACGTAAGGGATGTGATCAGACGCCAACAGGAGTTGAACGACTTGTGTAGACGAAACACTCAGCAGGCACAGGCAAGGCAGAGGAAAAGATTCGACAAGAAAGCAGCTGGTGCAAAGGCTTACTCGGTGGGAGACTACGTATGGGTATTTCAGAACGTTATACCACCGAAAGGGACAAAAAAGCTTCTGAAGAAGTGGAGGGGACCCTTCATGATTACAGAGGTGCACCAAGAGGGACGCTTTTATAGACTGAGTACTGGCCGAGCCGCCCACTACGAGAACATCAAGCCACACAATCCATCGACAGAAGACTGGTGTATACCTGCAGACATGGAAGAAGGGGATTATCTAATGATGGATCCTGCTTGTGAGGTCAATGAAAAAGGCACCAGGGAGAAGAACGATGGAAACGAAGTCGTAGAGGAAGGTACGGATACACCATTGGACCTGGATCCAAACGAACAGATCGAAGCGGACGATGAAACCTTGCCCTACGCAGAGGAAGATTGGCAGGATTCCGAACAGACAGAGGTTCCCAAGAACATGGAACCAGATCTTCCGTTCACGATGCAGACTCGTCAGAAAGACGGGACGAGACTAAGAAAGAAATACAATCCTTACGGTGACGACTTTGTAGTGGATAGGATAGATCTAAAGAAAATAGTGGAGGAAGTAGTGGGTTTAGAGGAAATAACAGTGTCACAGGACATTGGCATAGTCGATGACCACAACGATGAGTGGGTTGACGACTGGTCGAAACCCGAGGTGGAGTTCGACGATGAGCAACAGCAGTCAAATGAACAAGACCTGACGAACCTGCGTGTCTTAGAGTGGCTGAACGAAATGACATCAGACCCTGAAAAGACCAGCGTTACGATTCAAGACGTAGATCGCGAAAGCGCTAAATACATTAAGACCGAACGAGATGATCCTTCCTGGGCTGCCCAGGAAGGACAACTTCTCATTCCAGCTTCTAATCTTGACTTAATACCCGGTATGCGATCGACGGGGACGCCGATGGATATTTTTGTCCGGGGAGTGGGGGTAGGACTTACCCACACTGAAAACTTGATAATAAAAAAATTGAGAATAGCAAGAGAAACAGGAAACTTAGAAGCAGAAACAGGCGAAGAACCTAAGAAACCTGACATAGGCAGGGTAGTTGAGTCATATTTTAACTTACCAAATGAATATTCAAGTAACATAGTACTAACAGATAGTGATTTCATACTCACAAACAGAACATGTGCGATAGCAATCACCGCAGACATGAGTTTTAGGACGGCGCTAGCGGCAGATTTTAAGAGGGAATACAAAAACGTGGAATTCCTTTGGAAGCAAAGACCAGGGATAGGGGGCGTAGCAGCCTTACCCCCGGCGGTGTCGCAGATACCGGGAAAGTACTTATGCTTCTTGGTAACGAGGGCGACAGAGAAGCAGCACGTGGACCCAGAAAACCTAGTCTTGTCTTTGACGAGGCTGAGGGACTTCCTTGTGGAAATGGACGTGAAGGAGCTTTCGCTTCCAGTGTACGATCCAAATAGAGGAAGACTGCATCCTCGGGAATTATACGCGCTTGTACACGTGATATTCTCTGATACGAACATACAAGTGTATCTACATAAGAAATATTACTTAAGTATAGGCTGAGTGATGAGCGAGAGGGTGTTAGGCCAAAGACCGAGTTACATGTAATATGTGATATGTGTGTCATGTTATGTTATGTTATGTTATGTTATGTGTTAGGTTATTAAGATCATGGGTAAGTAGGGGTTAGTGACCATGAACAACTAAATGACGATCTTGGGAATAGATCCAAAGTTTGGACTGTCCAATCTTAGGTCGAATTCCAAAATTTTAGAAACCAATTGATTTTAATAAATTTTAGGATAAATTGACAAGTGTGACATTCGTGATTTCTTTTCTAGATCCTGATTGATCATTTAATTGCTCACTTGAGTCAAAACTTGAAATCGAAATCAAATCAAACTTGGAAAGAACAGTATGGACAATTTCAACCTGGATGAATTGATGGACCTGGCAGAGGCATATGTAGGACCGATGGTAGATGCGATCTATCGTAGGCTGATCGAACGAGACTTCGCTCTGGAGGACCCAGAGGTGGTCATGTTGCTGACCGCCCTGATTAACATCTTGGGGCACGACAACCGTGGGGACCGCCCCACGGAAGTCCTGTTGATGGCAGCATATGGAGAGAGAGGAGTACTAGACCGCCCGAACATGAGAGTGATGAGGTGGAGAAACGGGGCTCTCTCAGGGAGTGACTTGGCGAATGAGCCTGGGTTGGGAAGTTCTAGGACATACCAACCAGGTGAGATGCCAATGCCCTCTAAGCCTAAACCTGGGCTGACGAGAATGCATCGGGAGATGAACAGCGAGGCGACCTCGTCTGGTTCACCACTGAGAGTAGCTGTGCCACCAAAAGGGGCGAAAGTAACACAGAAGGTTCAGACGAACCAAACCATACAAGATCTGGACGAGATGAACGATCAGTTGAGAAGTACGAAGAAGGAGTTAGACGATATGACGAAGACCATGCTGGCGATGGAGGAAGACCGGGACATGTGGAGAAAGTTGTTTGAAGACTGCAACAAAAAGCAGGGTCAAGAGATCGAACGCTTAAGGCAGGAATACAAAGAGCGATCGGAGCAGGTGGCGTTGACGACGTCCATTGAGAAAGTGATACCTGCAAGGGATATTCCTCGTGGGCAGTCCCCGATGGAGCTCTTGACACCTCGAGAAATGAGTCAAACAACGGAGACACGGCTTCCAGCAGAGACGAACCGAGTAACAATCCCGGATCCTAGTGACACCTTGGGTGATCCCGTCGTAGAACAGACAGTGAGAAAACTGATAGAGACCGCTGGACGATTGGTCGCTAACAAGAATGCACCAGGTTCCGGGGTGACTGCACCCTATGGAACGATTGACGATACGGGCAGAGTACAACTCTCCCAGACAATAATCAGACAAGGGATAAGTGACGTGACGCCACTCAGGGGGAGTTCGAAGATCACAGAGAGAAAAGTAAGGAAGATGCCAGCGAAGAAAGTGTCTCGTGTAATGGACGTGCAGAAGAATAATCAATTAAAGTATAATTTCACGGGAGTTCCGGAGACAGATCCGAGAGCCTGCTTCAATCGAGCTACCTGGAACCCGGCTGTGAACCTGCAGCAACCACCACTCGGGACATCTCACCTGATATTGGGAGACAGCTTAGTCCGAGTGCTAACGAATTTGAGGACCTCATGGGTCACCACGGTGATGGCCTTTGGAGGCGCGACAATTGCCCAATTGTACCGGATGGTGGAGCTGATGAATCCCGGGAGGATACCCAGTGTGATGATATTAGTTGGGACGAATGATATCTCCAAAGGATCAGACGAGCAGGAAGCACAGTGGGAATCAATGATGGTGTGTTTGTTCACCACTCTCTGGCAGAAGTTCAGTTGCGCGGTACTGACCGTTTGCACGGTCCCAATGAACGCAAGAAACCTGACAGCATCAGGAAGAAGGCACAACGAGGGAGTCATGAGATGGAACAACATCTTAAGAAACCTAGCAAATCGAAATGCCGGAAGAATGATCCTTATGGACATTGAACACGAGTTGAGAGCCATGGAGCAAGCCAGACTGACTTCGGATGGCATCCACTTTGACACAATTGAGGGACAAGCTTGGTTGAATCGAGTCTTCCAAGAACGGTTGGACGAGTTAGAAGCAGAACTCTCTGACACAGGAGTACTGAAGGAAGAGGGAACGGTGAATGATACGGTGATCACTACCTTTGTGCCTCCTAACCTGGAAACGCGTTTGGGTACAGTCCCAGCCGCAATAAATTACCGGCAACAAAGCTCCAGCGAATCAGGTCGAAGAACTGACGTGCAGGATCGGTTGGGAGAAGCACCGACGAGGAGGACAATTCATCCTAGGAGAAGGATAGGACCCGTCAACCAACCAAACGAAGGAGTAGCAGGCACGTCCAGATCAGACACTAGATCGGAGACAACGAGTAGCAGTCGAGAAGAGAGACCGAACAGAGGCTCATTTTTATGGTCTAGACCCATGCCGTCTCCCTGGCACATATACAAAGAAGAACTGATGAAGCTGGACCTGCAGAAAGTAAGCTTCATCGAAGATGCAAGGAGGATGCTAAATGGAGCGACGCTATCCGTCAGCAGATTATACTCAATAACCGGCGTAGACTGGTTGATAGCCGCTAGCATAAATTTCAGCTCCACGACAGCCTTAAGATTTGCTGACTTGGAAGGACTGCCCTCCAATAACACAATGGGACCTGTGAATGCAAGACCGTTGCAGGATGTCAGATTGAACCATGAGGAGAGGAATCGTGAGGAAAGGCCAGGAAGATTCCTGACGGTGAGAGCGCCAATTGGACAACACGTGAAGATATTCAAGCAACTGACGACACCACCTAGTCATGTGAAGGAGAGAGTATACCCAAAACAAGTGAACCAAGATGGTGATGCCCAGAGATATGGCGGATTGACAGCAATAAAGAAAGATGAGAGCATCTTCGCCGCCTACGACAAAGCAGAAATGAGAAAGGCCAAGATCATGGTAGTAGCGAATTCAGAGTTAGTGTACACCTCTAAGTCTTTGTTTTGGCCGGACGTCATAATGCTGGCCGCAGTTGACCTAGACCTATTGCAATCAGTGTCATTGGCTATAGGGGTACAGAGGCAGACAGAGATGAACCCGATAACGATTGTGTTTGCTGGCATCAATGACCATCTACACAGTAGAGGTTTTCTGAGCAGGCTCAGAGATCCTGCAACAGCAGAAAACGCAGTGTGGCCCGCGATAAAAGACATCCTAGAATCAATGGGTGAAGTGGTAGACGCGACAAAGGAGGGAACATTCAACAAAGTGACGTTGAGAGTAGTATTTGCGTTGTCTCCGGGATATGCATATCTCCCGGATGGACTGAAATTTGTGTATGCAATGGTAGCCTTACTTTCGGAGGGAAAATATGATGTGATCATATCAGCCCCGAATCGCATGATAGAAATGGAGAACCTGAGGCCACTTAAGGCTGAACTGCCTGCAATATGGTCAGATATCTCAAACGCGATGAGAGGGTTCAAGGACCACGCGCTACACATGTTGGTGTTGGACGAAGTGCTGGGGTTGGAACTGTCCAACTTCAGTCGGCAACTCAAACTGAAACCAGGAATAGATGACGACCATCGAGTGATTACGGCAATGTCCAACGACTTGTGGTTCCGAGCAATGGAAGTGGCGAGTGAAGACACGAGAAGAAAGAATTCACTGGAGACGAGAGCTCATCTGGAAGCGATGGTGCTGAGAACCAAGCCGGAAGCAAACCAGTGGCTACACCTGAATCCGAGAGTAGCGGCATTGGGTGCAGATGCTTTTCAGCAAGGCCCAGTAATGATCACTAAGATGTACGCCTACTTGTTGAAGGAGGTGAACCTGGCGGAAAATGCCGGAGAAAAGACAGCTGAGTTCGTGAACAGAATGTGTCAGATTACTCTGGAAACCTTCTGGACCCAGGAAGTGAAAGGACAGGAGGGATTTGAAAGGACAGACAGCATGCTAGAAGGGTTGGGAGCCGGATGGACCGCGTCCTTCTTGGCAAAAGTCTACCCGAAAGTCTCGCACTACTTGATAAAGGAATTCCTCCAAGCGGTAGTGAAAGTATCGATAGTGGAATTAATAGCCCTGTTTGTGACATTTGGAGCGGAGAATTTCGTGAAAGGACCGGTGATACTGCTTACGGATGGAATACAGAACCTGCGACTAGATGGACTTTTGACATTGATCGCAATAACCCACGGAAACTTGGGAGGGCTGATGAAACTGGCACGTTGTCCAGAGCAGATGAAAGAGAGAGTGAGGAATCTGGATATGAAGAAATCCACAGACTCGTGGAACAAAATAAGAGACCTGAGACACACTCTTATCCAGTATCTCTTGCAGCAAAATCGCTTTGGAACCGGAGAAGACGAGACAATTGAAAGAGAGGAAGATGTTAGACGACATGTTGGAGGCATGCCGCTGTTAACAGATTTGAGCTTAGCTATGAGAATCGATCCCTTGGCACTGATCAGAGGAGTCACGGAGTTCGTGACAGTGATCTATGGACCAGCAGTCACCTTTGCGTTCCCTGACGTTAAAGTGGAAGCATATAGGAGGTCGGTGTTGCACCTGAACCTCATATCGGCAGTGGACGGTAGTACACTGAACTGGTGTGAGCAGCACGCATTGCGAGAGCTCATGAGTGAAGATCTGTTATTTGCGAAAATATCGGAGCCAGAGATGACAGTCATCAATTTTGACGATCACTTCTGTGACCGCATGGGAGAAGTAGAAAGAGGGCACATCGAGGTGTTTCCAAAGCTTTGGAATCTGAGGCCCTATGACAAAACGAATGGCGAAATGACCAGAGTGCCTCGTCTCACAGCAGCGTATCACAAGGTGAGAGAAGAGACGAAGGACTGGGGCGATTACAAGAAGCTACCCGAAGCAATCCCTGAATTCCCTCTGATAAGAAGGATGTTGCTCGGAGCAGTCTCCGTAGTACAAACTCCTAGGTTGAGAGCATTCGAAACCAATGAAAGGAGAGTAGGGAATTTCTCGGCGACGATGGATCCATACTTCGTGGGGAGAAATGCCGCCGTGTTACAGTACACACGATTTGCGTACACGGATCAAGCGACGAGAAGGCGAATAAGCAACGCCGCTACTCCCAAGCCTGAAGGATTTGATGAGGAATGGAGACGACTAGGCTCAGCTCCAATGAGGATGAGAGGCAGGACTGAATTGCCTGAAGCCTCAGTAATCCTGACTAGTGTGAGAAAAGAGATGAAAGTTGCGGGAATATTGCAGACGAGAATTTTCCTAGCACCCTTCGGCTGCGAAGAAACTAAAGTGGTCCATGGAGAAGAGGAAGATAAATCAGCCGGTGCATTGCTCATACCGAGATTCCAGGAAGAAGCTGATGATGACAAACAAGGACCATCGGACTCGAATGGGGACAAGTCAGAAGGAGATGACGGACAGGGTGGAAACCGTCAGACGGAAGAACCCATGCAACAAGATCAAGCTGGTGGGGAAGACGACAGGGCATCGACAGGAGGAACATCCAGCCTGGATTTCAATATCTTCAGTGATCTTGAGAATAATGCAGACACGTTGGAAACGACTGAGCCAGCGGATGAAGGCATCTCGACACTGGAACCTCCGTCAGCCTTTGAGGAGATGAAACGGAATTTGCCGGAGAGCAGCTCTCCTGGCAATACAAGAAATAACGATCAGAGAATCCTCATGGAATCACCTCGGAGGAGAAGAATAGAGGCCTCAGCCAGAGTACCTTTCTTGGGAACGCTACCCGAAGAAGAATGGGAAGTACATCACCGAGACCACGAGAGTAGGACGGGATGTAAGCTGGACAGAGTGGCGTTCATGGAAGAAGTCTGGACTGTGATTCAGAGCTATGGGACCCAGTCCATTCTCAAAACAGGTCTCAATCAACCCTTGATGAGAGAAGTACTTGACAGGCTTGATGAGTGTGAAGGGAGACTGAGTGAGTTATTGATCGACTCAGCCACTGATGAGAGTGAAGCGAATTCTCCCATCAAGATAACACCGCAGAACAATGAAGGAGAGGTGGTGTACCTGTCAAGGACCAGGAGAGGAACGATGCGATCGAAAATGGTGATTGATAAAATTAATGAGATGAAAATGAAGTTAGGCAGCAGAGTGATGCCGAAGAGGATTGGAAAGACGAAAGTGGATTCGGAAATATCGATGAAAGCTGGTAACTCAGCGAAAAGAAAACGAGTTGAGGAAGTCATGGATTTGGGGCAAGGTGATTACCAATTGTCTGGCACAGATAGAATATTAACTGATATAGCGATGGTGCCACCCATTCTCATGGCGGGGTTAAAGTCAACTGGTTATAAATCCAAAAGGGGTGACCGCACTCTGACTGGAGCGACTTTAGAAATGGAAATACTCAGTCAATGTGGAGAGAGTAAAATGAGGGACTTCAAGCCATCTCCCATGAATCATGGAAAGGGAAGTGTTGCAGGACAACTAACACCAGTGGAATACAACAGACTGACAGTGTCTGAGACAGTGTCGATAGATGAACCCACCGGTGGATACATGGAGATGTTGGAATACCGAAACTCGGCTAGAGGGCATGTAATGGCCCTGGAAGAGGAAAAAGCCATGGAGGGTTATCTGGAAACAATGTTGCAAGGCACCACCCTCAAGCAGAAGGCGTACGGAACTTTGGCGTCGTCTGACATACAGGCGGAGACGATCGAGCAGTTGGTGAGCCTTCCATGGAAAGCAGTAGTATTGAGGTATTTCGAAGAGGAAATGAGGACTACGCCAAGAATACATGCTCTCGTGGCAGTACCTTACGTAAGGACGGAATTACAACTCAGGCTCGCCTGGTGCATGATGGGACTGACTCGCGAAGAATATGATTCAGAAGAAAGGAAGAGATCAAAAGAGGAAAAAGTTTTCCTTATAACGAATCTGAGGGATCTGATAGTCCAGGAGGGAGCAGCAGTAGCGTGTGCAAAGCGGAGAGACGCTCTCTGTTTCATTCGATTCCTGATAGAGCAGATTTCAGTACCTGCATTAAGCACTTGTGTTAAAATGTTGAAGGAAGGCGATGAGCGAACGAAAGCCATGTTCTTGCTAGCAATGCTGGATATGCAGCAAAGTAAACCGATGAGGGTGAACATGAAAGAACCTGAAGAATTGGAACCCATGAAAAAGATAGACGAGATCAGGAGATTCTCAAACAAGGAGTTGAGGCTCACTAAAGAATCTATGGGAGCATTGCCGAAATCCAGTGAATACTGTGGACCGATCAAGAAGAAGTCATATAGCTATGTATCCGGGATTATAGGGATGGCATACAATCCTTTCCTGAGTGAAGACATACGTGATTGCTTCTTTGATTATGAGCAGGCGGTGTTACTAAGATTCTGGACGTCCAGAATTGTGACGACTAAGAGCGTTAACAATCCACAGGCCAAATTGGGATTGGTCTTGGAAGAAGAGGTGACTGCACCTTCAGTACCAAAATCCGACAAGAGAGTGGAATTTGGGTTGGGATTCTCAGATGAATTACTGAGAACGAGCTTGATGGCAGTGTGGGAATTGATGAAGCCATCGTGGTGTCCTAGTCCCAACGCTGACTCAATATTACGGGCGACACAGGACATACAGAGGGAACTGAATGTGGACTGTAACCTGCGTGACCTCAACATCATATATAATGTGATGACAACAGCCTCTAAGAGCAACGGAGAAGATAGAGTGGAGTTGCCTGGCTGGGGACCAGAAGACTGGGTCAAACCTGGTAGCTGTCTGGCGGAAGTCTGTGGACTAGAGGGTCACGTTTGTGGAAGTCTAGACTGTGTGAAAACCCTAGAGAAACAACACAAGCAGTTGACGGTATTGTTTGGAAATGTAGTGATGAAAGCAAGAACGGAAACGGAACTGATAGCAGATTGCCATGGAGGAACCGATGTGAATCTAGTGACAGCACTAGGATTCTACAGCATGTTTGGTTCTTTAGAGTCACTATTGAATCTAGAACAGAAACATGAGATGGTCACAGCCATCAGCGTAGAAGTATTCCCAGGAGTTCTGCAGACTGAGCAGAAGTATATAGGAAAATGGAGGGAAGCAATCGAAACGGAGATGAACATCAGACACAGCGAAACTTATTGTAGACCATCAGGAGCACGATATTTGGTGGGTTCAATGTTGGCTCCAATGTGCAAGAGCAAGTATCCTGTACATTTCGTAGCTGTGGATGTGAAGAGTACAAGAACGATTGTGGATCAAGCCTTTTCAGTGCCGAAGTGCGTGAGGTTGGCAAGAATGTCTGAAAAGTCTTACGAGTTACTGTGTAAGATTTTCTCAGCAGTTCCAGAAAGAACCAAAGAGGAGTTGGAGTCAATACTAGGAAAGAAGTTCATGGGATATGTGAGCGGGAACTTCAGTGACTTTGAAAAACAGAAACAGAGAGGATCAACTGTCACAGATTACAATGCAGTAGATGAGAATGATGAGATCCACCGAGTGATGATGGAAGTGGAGCCATTGCTGGAAGCTTCGGGAAAACGGAATTGGAGGAGCATCATGTTGACACATGACGAGTTTCCTTGCCACTGCTTGCTGCAGACCTGGTGGTATCCCAAGCGTAGTAATCTGGTGTTGATCTGGGACTCTGGAGAGCTGCTCTCCATGGGTTTACCAGATTCATCACAGCCCATAACAATAGTGATAGTGGGAGTTATGATGGCGATACGATGGCTGGAAGCTCATGTGAGAGAAAATAATAGACAGGAGGCACCGACGAGAGAACAATTGCAGAAATTAGATTGTCTAAAAGATTTAGATCTTTTTGAGACAATGTGCAAAGTTCTAAACATTCCGATGGAAGTGAAGAAGATATGGGCAAGAAAACGATTGATGCCATGGTTCAGAGCTAACATGACTGCATGGTTGTACGAGTATGCGAAAAAGCATATGTCGAAACATGGCAGAGTGTACAGTGAATATCAGCTGGACATTGAGGCAGGAGCTTTCAAGCGAGCTTTCGTGACCCATCGGAATGCAGTGACCACCGCTGTGAAAAGAATTTCCAGGACGAGCGAGCGTAGTGGAAGTGAGAGGGCAGAGATGCTGAAAGAAGATTTGGAAAGAAACGTGGCGTTGTGTCTCCACAACAGCTTCTGTAGAAACAGAGAATCAAACGTGGATCCCCTACCTTGCTGTAAACAGAGGGTGGAAGAGCAGAAGTGTTGGAGGACGGCTTCCAACAGCGTCAGGATAGTCAATGACGTGCTACAAGACACGGAGACCGAGAGTGCAGAGTCAGCGTCACAGGAGGAGGAAATGGAGCATTGATGAATGGTCGAGAAAACAAGAGGCAACAAGAAAGAAAATTAGAAGAATTTAGAAGTTTTAGAACTTCTAAACGACGAAAAAAGAAGAGAACAAAGGGATGATGAAGAAAAGTTAAAACTCAGAATTGTTTTATGTGTGTGAAAAACTCAAGTGAGAAACCAAGCAACCAAGTTGTAATTGAAAACTGAAACATTTAAGTTGAGTTTGGAAATTGTTGCATTTATAAATTTGCATTTTGGTTTTAGTTGAAGTGGCTTTAGAGACACTCACTTATTATTTATTTAGAGAGGCTTGAGGGAAGAGTATATTTAAATATTCCAGCCTGCATGATTGTTTTTAATCACTTAGGAAGACTGATCACTTTGTGGTGACATGAGAAACTGGAGTAACTTCTTGAGGAGGGAGGTTGTTGCATTGTTCTTTCTAACCACAAAGTTTCTTAGTTTTAATATTCAGGACAATAAACAAGCAAGATTTCCGAAGGGAAGGAGCATAGTAGGATAATTTTAGCTTGTTGGTTGGCAGGACTGTCCTGCAAGCCAACACCTTTTAAATCTAGGAGAAAAAGTTTCAATCGGGATATTGACACTGGAGGTCAGAAAATATGTTTTATCTTAAGTCATATCCTCAATGTGCAGATTAATGAAAGAATTTGAAGGCTATAGTGATGTAGTATGATGCCATTTATATTCTGCAGTGAGTCGATGTGACGTAGGTAAAAGTAATTTCGTGCATTTTGTAAATTCTGTTCGATGACACTGTAACCATTTAGAACATTGCGCGATTCAATGAGGACATTGACCGGACTGTCCGGGGAGTATGTGACATTCGACCAGAATGGCCAAAATGCAGTCTCTGCAGAATTCGGTATTTTAGCAGCAAGCCTTCCGAATTGGCGATTTAGAACGGATAAGGACGTTATTTGAACGATTAGCCAAACGGTGAAGGCTAGAAGATTCTGGAATTCTAATTTTTAAAAATTCGAATTATGACGTCATATTTCTGAGAAACGTCAGAGACGGCCATTTTAGCTAAAATAGCAGAAAGAAACAGAACAACCTTATCTGCGATTACGAACAGTACGAAAATCGAGACTAAAAAACAACAACGAACTACCGAACAGCAGAGGACGTTCCGAGTTGCAACTATTGTGCTGTTACAATAGTTGCAAGGCCGTTGCGAGCAACGGTGAAGGGTAAAACCCAGCCTTCCGAGTTATTGTGAACTGGATATTAAGAAGCTTGATTCACCGGATTCAAGAATCCGGAAGGGTCTCGGGACGTGGACTTTTATGAACTTGTATTGAATTTTAGCATCCGTCATGTCCTGACTTGAATTTAATTAAGATCTTAATTCGTTTTGACAAGAATGAGGAGCTAGAAGTAGAGGGGGAAGGGATGATCCATCTTCGATGGAGATGATGATTTTTATCTACTGAACAAAAACAATAGTAATATGATAAGTAGTAGCCCTGTTTTTAGGAGTGACCTCGTGGTCTGGGGATACTGAGACCCAGCCATGAGCTCACTATTTTTGCATGTAATTCAGTTAATTTGAGCGTTCTGGTCGAAGCCGGAGAACAGTGACGTTTTTGTCGACCCGATGTAAAAAAGACCACCGAAAAGTACTGGCTTGGTAGAGACGGTGAAAAACATGCAAAGCTCTGTTTAGACGCTGGCCAGTCGTCTTAAGACTTATTTTTGTTATCCGTCGATATGTATCTTCCGGGCGAATGTTACAGGGCCTCTTTTGTAATTTGGTGTTTAGAAGATATAGACTATGTGTTGCTTACAGAGTATAGCGCTGTTGGGCTAATTTATCATTGAAAATTCAGATCATTATGAATGAAGTGGATAGAGGTGATAGACTTCAAAAACTTCTAACTCACGAAGGCAGTCAACAAAACGAAAGCTTTGTTGGACTAGAAGCGCTTGCTGATGCGTTCATTGCCCTGTATGATGAGTGTTCTCTGTCCACGCAAAAGAAGGATAAAAAGTTTTCAAGTTTTCTCGAATGGGGTAAGAATCGACCGATTAGAATTATTATGATGAAAAATTTAAGTGGCGAAAAACGAAAACTAAATTTAATTTTTTGTTAGCAAAAGACTATGCTGTCCGGTTAAAATACTATCGACTCAGTAAAGATGAATTTGACATTGTCAAGATAATAGGACAAGGCGCGTTTGGACAAGTTGCTGTGTGCAAAAATAAGCTTTCTGGAAAAGTTTTTGCCATGAAGACATTGAACAAGCACGAAATGATCAGCCGAGCTGAGGTAATTTTGTTTTCAATGTATACAATATGAAGAAAATCACGTTCTAATTTCGAAAACTTTCTGGTGTGTATTTTTAGACGGCGTGCTACAAAGAAGAACGAGATGTTCTGGTGTTCGGAGATCAGAGATGGATCACGAAACTTCATTTTGCTTTTCAAGATACGATAAATTTGGTAAGTTAGTAAACAAGTCAACAAAAAATTAGAAATATATCTATTTAAACATGATCGGGGAAATTGCTTGTACTGTTTTACTGATTGTACTGGTGCACAGTGGTCTATCTCTGAGTCGTGTAGTTCTGGAGCAATGACGGATACAATATGTCAACCCTTTTAAGTTTTTTCAGGAATTGTTATTTATGAACGCAGTGAAGACACTTAAATAGGTCGTAGTGATTTTCAGGATAAAGTCTCAAAGTTTGTTTACGCTCAAATTGTTTTTTTTTTCGCGGTTTGACTTCTAAGTTCTTTCAGATCAATTCAGTCCCTTTTTAAAAAGGAAGGCAAACTTTTTTATTGAGCTGAAAAAGGTGATCGACTTCTAATAAAAAAACGATTTTATTGAATTCCTAGCTAATAAAAAAATAATCTGTTGATCCCGTTTTTTTAAGTTGGATAAATTTGAAAGAAATTACTAATGCTGAATATTGAAAAACATTCAAAATCTTCAATCAACATTCTTTTTTCTTGAACAAAACATCAGTGGTTTGAAAAGCTTTACGGAGAAATACTCCATCATCAAAAATCTAAAAACAAAGCACCGTTGAGTGGAATGTAAAAAAGTAGATTTTGAAAAACAATGATAAAGGAGCGAGAGACTGATCAACAGTCAAACAAGAGTCATCTTCAAGAATTATCTTCTGGAGGGCATACGTCAGCGCGCGGCTCCGACACTCATCTTTCTTATTGAGACTTGGACGATTCGAGCAGTTTGACATCCTCCAGAGAAACTTGTGCATTCAGTGAAATCAATTTGAACTGGCATGCCTGCTCTTCCATGTTCCTTCATCCTCGTTGAGAGGCAAATGTTTTTCCGACATAGCTGGCAGGGCAGCCACGACAAGAAATGTGATAAACAACATTACTACGTATAGAAAAAGGAACTTTGGATTTATGCGAAGGAGTGCTGTTTTTCGGTGGTGAAATAAATATTGCAAGTACCGATAATTTTCTTGATGTTACGAGCCAAGTTCTCACTGCCTGGACCACAGTATTGAAGAGCCAAAGCAAAACGCATACAGCTTGACTTTTCAGCTGCACTAGCTTTGTTTAGTCTCAGCGCGTTTGGATAAGATGTTGTTAAGAGTCTTGCTAATGATCGATTGTACTACTGCCTTAGGATACTGGTTGTTCCTGAGAACTTTTTCGGCTTTCCGTAAAACTCTCCAATTCTTTTTTCTTTTACACTTTTCCAATCATCATCATTTATGAAAAGACAAGTTTTGCTTCTCGTTTTGATTCTAATCTATTTTTTAAGATTACTACGTTTATCCTGAAAATGATGTAATTGGATTGGTTCATAACGTTCCATGTTTTATTACATGTTATTTGATAATTAATATACAGAGTTAATGCTTTTCAATTAGTCACCGTAACTAAACGAAAGAGCCTCTTTTGTAATTTAGAAATAAGAGGGAAAAAATGAATCAATTAAGCCGAATAAAACCATTTCTTTCATATGACAGCATAATAATAAAAAAAAATACTGAAAAATAACAGATGTGCCAGCCAAGAATTTTAAAAGTGTTGAAAAATTGTCATTTTTCTTAACTTGAATTTCCTTCAATCTTCCTGATCGGAACATGCTGTGCTACTTGCACAGTAACCGACTATCTTTGTTCTATTTTATTCTGAGTTATAATGAAACAATGAGTATATGGTTTGCCTCGAATGTTCCTGATTGGCTTGCAGTGAGTCTGGCTCCAAGGATTTTTGAAAAACTTCTTTGTAGTCCTGAGATTTTGCTTGCACCATTATTTATCGAACAAATTTTCGTTTTTATTCGTATCAATTCGGATATAGGTCACGTTGATGTTTTTTTTTGTTTTTTTTTTAATTGGAAAAGTCTTAAAATTTGTTGAGGCTCAAATTTACTTATTCTCGGTTTGACTTTTGATTGCTTTTTAAGTTCAGTTTTATAACTGTTTTAATAACTCAATATATTTTACACAAATCACTTATAAATAATTTTTGAGACTTGAGCTTGTCTTTTGAAATGTGATATAAATTTTGCATCACGTGATGCGAAGCGATGATTCATCTGCGCTCCCCAAGGTCAAAACTTGTTTTCTTTGACAGGAAACGAAATCAGGTTGTTGCTTTCAGCATGAAACTGTCTCATTTCGTTCGTGTACGAAGCGGATCCAGTGGTTTAAGATGGAAGATGTTATATACTTCTAAAAAATTTATTTCAAATAGCAAAACAACAACTGAAGCATGAAACCAAGATAGCACCGGGAGTGAAAGAGTGCACCATATGGGAAATCTATCAGATAAAAAGGCCAGATGTTGGCAATGACATGATAAGAAATTCGCAGAAAGTGAGATACAAGGTAACAGAGAATTAGAGGGTCATAAAAACTTCATCGAGAGAAGCTTGAGGGCGTAGAGTTCCGATGACACATGCTGCGTTAGACATCTGTATGCAAATTGATATTCTTTGCCTAAGGAAGGCAGAAGCACGGGCTTCGTTGGTGGAATCTTGAATCAGCTTGCCGAGCTTAGAAAGAAAACGTTTGGTGTCTGGTCCTGCGCCTCCTTGTATTTCGAATGCGACAGGCTGAAACAAGTATCCTCTGTTGATGATTTCAGTGTATTTCATTCTTTTCGTCTCTTCTGCTGTAGTCGCTGCTTTCAGGGGCTCGAATGAGTCAATTCTACTACTGCACAATGCGTCCACGACCGTGGCATCCCATACCCTGGGTTGGCCTCTGGACCAAGGTGTAAACGTGAGCCCATCCGGCCTTTTCCGATATGCGCGGCAAAGTCCAGGGGGTTCTAATACCGAGTGTATGTTGGCGCTGGCAAGACCCCTCTTCACTATGTCATTCAACATCGAGTGGCGAGTATGACGGCCGGCGCTCATTTTGCAAGCCAAACCATGGTGGCCATCTTCAGAGACTTCTTTACCGCATCGGCATTGGTGGGGTTCGCACACTTTGCCGCCCAAACGCAGTGCCACACTGCTGCGGAGTTGGATATCTGTGAGTTTCAAGCCCAAGTTGGATGATGGCAGAGCCTGCAGCCAGCTTCCCGCCATCTTTCCAGAGTAAGCTTCTATTCTATTGTGGTCTGTCAATGATTAGTTCTCAAGCATCGAGGTTCTTAGGTTCTCGAATACTGGCCAAGTCCAATTCTTTTGGGTGCTTCTATTAGTTGGTGGAAGTGCTTGTGCAGTATCACCCCAGAGTTCCAGAGCAGTTTCTTCGTCGCCTGTTGGTCCGGTACAAGTGGAGATTTGGTCTGACAAAGCAGCGCAAGAGCTCGCGGAGAATAGAAATAAGGAAGTCGCAAGCAATGACGCAGATGGCAGACACAGGCCACCCACTTTAACAGGCAGACAGGCTTGGATGCGAGAAGAATCTGTAAGTTGAACATTGGTCTTTTTTTCCAGTGTTGAGGTCAGAATGGAATCATAGTTGGAGAGTATGTCGGGGTGCATGAAGCACGGTGACGTGCGGAGCATAAATTTCAATTTCGGTATACTGAACGAGTTTTTCAAAACAAAAAGCGCCGAGTGTGCCTCGATTTCGACCAGGCGTTCGCTCAGTAGCTCAAGATCTTTAGAACGTTTGGTCAATTTGTCTAGGACACAGTCAACACCCATGCCTGCACCAAGGATGCACAGGTCATCCAGTGGAGTCTTTTGTATAGCAGGGCAGATCGTGTTGAATAGTTGCAGTATTTTGAGTTTGAGCTCTTCACTCGGTGAACCTAGGAAAGTTAGCTCACATTTCGAAGGCTTAGCTTTCAGGCCAAGCATACGAGCGCGCTCTATCACCAGTTTCAAGTCCTCGAAAACTACCCGGAACTTATCAGCAAGATTCCCATCTTCCAGATACCAGAAGTTAAGAGCAGAAGTCAGCGAATGAATCTTGTCGTTAATCGTATCACAGAACATGGGTGGCCCCTCCGGGTCTCCTTGTTGAGCTCCTTCATCTGAGTTCAGAATATGAGATCCAAAGAACAGATAGGAGGTTGTCTATAGGCTGAGAACGCAAAATTTTCAGGCGAGGGTACTTTTCGCTAATGTTCTCCAGCATGTGTTGCCTTGAGATTGAGTTGAAAGCATTTTCGAAATCAATTTTGACTAGAACGTGTTCATCGCTGCCTGGAGAAGATAGGAATTTGCGGGTGGCATGGACTGCCGCCTCACATCCATTTCTGGTGCCGAAGCCCAGTTGAGTAGATCCATATGAACATCTTCTTTGTTCTAATAGTTCGTGGTCTTTGCCGGCACACTTCGCTGCCAATCGGCAACACATAGCAGTGTGTTGCCGACTGCTATGGGCCAAACGCAGGAAGAAGGTTTTTTTGAGTGCGAACAAGTTTGCCCCGAAAAAGAAAGGTCTGATATCAATCGGTACACCACCGCTCAAGATGATATTTGTGAGCCCGGTCAGGTCTTCAATCAGTTTGTTTGATGTTTCGTTACACATTCCAATCATGTCTTTGATAATTTGGGCCTCAATTTATCAGGCCCACCGGCTAAGAATTTATACAAGAGTGAACCGTAGAACCCACAGTAGTGATACATTCTTGTTCTTTGTTTCCCTGAACAGCATAGGCGAACTTGTGCCGGGGGTGTTTTTCTTCCATCTCATTTACAATTTTGAGTGTAATTTCAGGCATCGTGTCATTGCGTGAAGCTATCCGTATATACCTCGGATATTGCCACTCTCTGTTTCCCTTTTCGGCTTCGCCTTTTTTTTCGGCTGCTCCGGAACCTCAGCTGTGCCGGAAAAAAGATCTTATAGCTGAGTTGACTGAACTGGTGAGGTTAGTTCGGTGTTTTTTCCCTCCTCTGTCAGTCGCCTTCAGACAGTGGGCGGGGATACTCTTAAGCTTCAGCCAATTGGAAACTTCGTCAGGGTGTTTGGAGATATCGATGATAACTTCGCTATAGAGACAGGCTAAGTTGACTCTTGCTCCTTTCGGGACATGTTTGAGTATGGGGACTTTAGCGGAGAGCAGCTTGCGGAGATAGGTGGAAGCCTCGGAATCGGGAGGGACGTTCTCTATTCTTAGATATCCCATTAGTTGAGAAAGGCCGCTAGACTGGTGCTCGGGCGCGCTACCAGTATGAGTCAAGTCCTGTGGAGGGATATCATCAGCCAAGACAACTGAATCCGGTAGGCAGCGGTTGCAGATCAAGCCTGGCTTCCAGTGTTTATATTAATTTGCCTCTGAGTGTTATATTAATTTGCCTCTGAGTGAAAAGTTTCTGGAAATTAGGATATAGTATTCTACACATATCGCTAACACTTAAGTCGTAGCTTGGTTTAATTAAAGATTATCTTGAGCTTTGGCATTTTTTAAAGCTCACAGTTCGCTGCATCGCAGTTGGTGCGAATTTATACTTCGCCTCAAATGCGATGCAGCAAACTGTGGCTCAATCCATGGAAGATGAATTAACATTGGATTGAGCGCAGATATGAATCATCGCAGGTGCTAAGCTATGCTTCGCCTCTTGTAATTTTCCTGCAGTCTGTTGACTGTTTTTTTTTTGTTTTCACGTAGTTTGCGAATAGCTCTTTAACCGGTTTTTATTAATTATTTGATAAGTAATGAACTAAGTGCTGTTTTTTTAGTACTTAATCATGGATTATTATCCCGGCGGAGATCTGTTGACGTTGCTGAGTAAGTACGAAGACAAGTTTCCTGAAGACATGGCTCGCTTCTATGCCGCAGAAATGACCCTGGCAATTCATGCGTTGCACACATTGGGCTATGCGCACAGAGATATAAAGCCAGACAATGTTCTGTTGCACAATTCAGGTCACATCAGACTTGCCGATTTTGGATCCTGTCTCAAGCTACATGAAGATGGTTTAGTGCATTCCAATGTAGCTGTTGGGACGCCAGATTACATTTCACCTGAAATTTTAAGGGTATGTTCTCATAAAGAAATTTGAAATGTGGAAGCAAGTAACTGGACTGCTAATTTATACCATTGTATGTCATTGCCCTATGAATAAGAAAGTTGTATAAAAAAGTAAATCTTAAAGCAGAAGAAACATTTGTATTTTTCTTTGTAAGTTTGAAACAAGATACGTTTTGGGAAGCATAAATGAATTGTTTTGAATTGCGAAACATTTACGACTACTAACTGGAGTACGATTTATATTGGGCACGTTTTTTGTGTCGTTTCTTACCTTGTCGGCATACTGTTAGGCACAAGAAGATGGGATGGGACGCTACGGAGCTGGCTGCGACTGGTGGTCCCTGGGAGTGGTGGTGTTTGAGATGCTGTTCGGAGAGACCCCTTTCTACGCCGAGTCATTAGTGGAGACATATGGGAGAATCATGAACCACGAGGACTCATTCAAGTACCCAGAC
Organism: Symsagittifera roscoffensis; assembly: GCF_963678635.1. Classification (NCBI taxonomy): domain Eukaryota; kingdom Metazoa; phylum Xenacoelomorpha; order Acoela; family Convolutidae; genus Symsagittifera; species Symsagittifera roscoffensis. Next base: position 33,928,323 of record NC_087064.1, on the reverse strand, counting down.
GATGTTCAAGTTTCGGAAGAAGCTAAAGACCTGTTGTTGAAGTAAGGATTTTGATGGCACTTTTGCTAAAATCACGATCTGTAGCATTGGAAATTTCATAGGAACTATTCTCTGCTTTATTTGTAGTTAGGGTTAGGGTTTGGGTTTGGGTAATAGTAAGCGTCCGTGGCTGAGTGGGTAGTGCGCGAGACTCGTAATATTTAGGTTGGAGGATCGAATCCGATACGTGGCCAAGTTTTTACTAATTTGAGGCTTATTTCTACTTCTTTTTTCACTTCATAGAGCTGCTTTTTGACATTTGCTAATTCGTGTTGTTTTCTTGACTGTTTTGAACTTACTCAGTTTATATACCCTTTTTTAGGTTCCTGTGCAAAGCAGAGAAGAGATTTGGCAAGAATGGACTGGGAGAGATAAAAGAACATCCATGGTTTGCAAACTCAGTTGATTTTGACACAATTCATACTGCAGCACCGCCCTACCATCCGGACATCAAAGGACCCGAAGATACTTCGAACTTTGACATTGACGAAACAGACATCAAACGACTACAGGTTCAGATCAGATATCTTAAATGACAGAGTGCTCTTCTTTAATTGAATGAATTTGAAAGACAAATACAGGAATTGACTTTGTATAAATGCGAATGAACGAACAGAAGTCATTCATTGAGGTCATGTTGATGTTTTTTGTTATTCAGGCACGATTTTAAAAACACTCTTGCTCAAATTTGACTTTTCGCGGTGTCATTTGGCTTCTTCGATTCAAATTCATGTGTCCTTCTCTTTCTTTTTTTCTTTTTACAACTAAATTTTGGCTTTTTGTGGGTTTTGTTTATGAAGTGGAGTTTCGCCTCTGTGTCTCAATTTGAGCTAGTTTTATCGAAAAAAAGTTAATCAAACATGTTTTTGAAAATGCAAAAGCTTTTTGATATATTTTTCTCAACTTTAGTTGAGAAATTTCATTAAAATCAGTAATTTTTTTTTTCGGAAATCATCTGCTCAATTGAATAAATTTTGACGTTGTTGGTAAAACTCATTGAATAGCAAACTGCATCATGCGAATTTCGCTTTGGAATTTTTTTGAATGTTTTAGCTGAAGGTTGAGTTAATTAAAGCTTTGATATTTAATAGTCAAGTCTGTTTCACGTTTAGGGTTTTATCGTTAGTATCTGGAAATCTGTATTTGCTGTCATTCTGATTTTAAACTTTTACAGTTCTTAAGAAGCTATTAAGAGATAATGAAGCTTACAATTTTGAAATGATTTTAGAATTCACTGTCGTCCAGAACTCTTCCTTCCGTCTTCTCCGGAGAAAGTCTGCCCTTCATTGGGTTTACGTTCACATCTACTTTGTAAGAAAATTTTTTTTTATTTATTCTTTTTTCAATTAATTGATTTCAAAAAGAATACGCCGACCGCTGAGTTAAACGACTCGCCGAAAGATGATCTCTCTATATTTTTCTTTAAAAAAAACCAGTTGCGTATTGTCTCGCAAATAGGTCCATCAAACTTGAGGAGAGTGGGGGCTGAAAAAAACTGTCGATTGTTTCGAAAAATTTACTAGGATGGGGAAATCTTTAGATTAATAAAATGTTTTAAATCTTTTCAATGTTTAAATCTTTTCAAGAAAGTGCGGAAAATCAATTTTGTTGAACCATAAGAAGGCATTTCATTTTGAAATATCTGGGCTCCGCGCCCTCAAGAATATCCTAGATCCGCCTATCATTTGAGACTCCTCGTCTTGTTTTGTAGTAAGCTCAATGACAAAAATCTCCGCCTCGGAACAGAAACAACTAGTGGTTCTCAAGAAGATTTAGTTGACACTCATATGACCAACGGCTTCTCCGGTGCAAATTTGCAACATTTGAAGGCAGACAAGGAGAAGTTGGAAAAGAAGTGCTCAGGTATGAAAATTCAAAAACATCAATCATTAGCTGGTGATACTTTATGTATATTGACAGAATTGATTAATCGTTGCATACATTTTGGAGAGGGAGTGCAATTCTTGAAGCCACTTCTACAATTTGACCGTATACTTAGAACATGTTTTTTTTATATTTTGACAAAAAATAGACTCAGGTGTTCTTGAGTATTTTGGTACTCTACGCTTGCTTCTAGAACCTACAGTGACATCACCATTAAAACAGTATTGGTTTGGCTGAATTAAATGAAAGTCTAGCTCCAAAAAGAAAGCGTCCTTGGTGCGAGACACTATCATGACAGGTGATCGACTTATTGATCTGACGATCTCAATTTTACGTTTAGAGTTGACGGCGGCATTGGACAAGGCGAGGAACCACGAGAGAATCAACACTCTGTTGAGACAGGAGAAGGTGAAGTTGAAGGATGACCTAGAGAATCTGTACAACCAGATGGGCCAGCAGAGCAAGGAGCTGAGGGAGGCACTGCAGGCCAAGAAACTGGCCAGCCAAGACCACTCTGACATGACACTCAAGTGAGTACTAGATTAGAGCAATATTTTATGCATTGTGTCTTCTTTTCAATTGCATTTGCCAAAATCACGGTAAAAGTCACCTAAAGAATTGGGTTATAAATAAAAACCAGAACGCAAAAGTCCGTAAAAATTAACTTCATTAGGTCATAATTGAGTTCGCGCCTTTTAGCCAACCGTTAAGTTGACTTTGAGGACAATATTGGAGAAATCTGTTGAATCTTTCTACTCGAAATACAAGCTATTTGGAATAAGTCTTAATCATAATCATATACGACAGACTCCTTAATGAGTATCGTCAGCCCAATGAGAGGGTAATGTGTTTTAGACTGAGTGATGCTCAGAAAGAGAAACAGAAGCTAATGAGGGTGTTGAGGGACAAGGACGAGGAGCTTGAGGAACTGAACGCGAAGGTGGACCAGATGTCAACACAGCTGAGGACTGCCAATGCAGACAGACGAAAAGTATTTTACTTATGCCAGATTCTATTCTAAAGTTTTTCACTGGGCTTCACGTTTCTAAGTGACAAAAAACGAAGTGATTTTTAGATATAGAGGTTTTGATGATTTTTAGAGCCGATGAACGTAGTTCAGACTCTTATATAGGTCGCGATGAGTTTTTTGCTTCAGAAATTGTCTTCAGGCTCTAATTTAACTTTTCGCGGTTTGGATTTTGATTTCTTTTAAGTTCAGTTAATTTCTTTTGTTAAAAGGAAGGCAAACTCTCCTTTATCGAAGTGCAAAGGCTACAAAAAACTTGATCGTCTTCAATTTTCGAAAGTCTAATTTAGTAGATTTCCCAGTGGAACAAAAAATTTACCTATTGATCCAGTTTTCTCAAATTGGGTTTATTTTATCGACAAACGCCAAGCATACAGTGTTCTAGAAATTCAAAGCGCTTAGTTTTTTTCAGCGTAATGAACTTTGTGAAGACTCTTAAATGGGTCTTGGTGATTTTTTTTCGCGTTTTTTCAGGAAAAAGTTTTAAAATGCTCCAATAACTACAGATGTGTATTCATACATTTTAATGCCTTTATGATTGCACTTAGGTATATTTGCACTTTCTGAGTTTAATTGAAATTCATCTGCTGAAAGTTGCGTAAATAGCACTCGCCAAATAATAACGTGGAATTGACACGAAAAACCGTGAACGATTTCTAGTTTCGAAAGTGGAATTTAATTTTTAGATTGTCATGAAGTGTTCTAGAAAGTTAAAAAGCTTATAGGGCATCTATTGTTTGAAATACGAAAGGTCAGATTTTTTCAAAAAAGTCACTGTTTTTTTTTTGTTTTCTTGCGTTCATTACTCTTTTCTAACTGCCAGTTGGCCATGTTCTTTGAAATTCGAAAGTTAGATTTTTTCAGAAATTAAATCAGTTTTTTTTTGTTCAATTGAGGTCATTGACTCCTTTACAACTGTCTTTTGGCTACGTTGTTTGGTTTTGCAGTCAATTTAGTACGCCGTGACTCTGAAATGTATTAAAGGTTAATGCACCCAGTGAAGACTCTTATTTAGATCTTGGGGATTTTTTCCGGCAATTTTTTTTGAGTTTTCAGTTCATTTGTATTGTTAAAAGGAATGCAAACTACACTATCGAACAGCATAAGTGTACAGATTACCAAAAAATGCAATCGGCTTCTAGTTTCGTAAGTGGATTTCAATGTTCAGATTTCTCAGCGGAATTAAAACTTTTTTGATTGGGTAAAAGTTGAGTCTAAAAAGCACTAATCATAAACTGCACTTGAAAATCAAGGAGCTTTATGGGCATATAATTTTTCGTTAAAACTCGAATTAGTTTTTTTTTCTGTTTAATTGCGTTCAATACTGTTTACAAACTGTCAGTTGGTTATAATTTTGTATCGCAAGTGGAGCGAAGCTCTGTATCACATCTGTCTGTTTTCTTCAAAAGTTAACGTTGCAAAGTATTTTGGCTAAATATCAGTTTTGTTTCTTTTATTTTAAAAATTCATGATGTCAATAAATACCGACATTCTAGCTTAAAACTTTGATTTTAATTTAAATTAATCTAAACTTTCATTTTAAAATTCAAATTAATTTAATGGGGACCCAAAAGCCTCAATATCTTTGAGTTCCGTTTCAGCTTGAAAACGAGCTGGATGATTCAAAACTAGAACTAAACAGGGAAAAGAGACTCCGGATGACTTACGAGGAAGATGTGAAGCGTCTAGAGGGAGACTTGGACTCTGCGCAGGAGCGAATGATGCAGAGGACTCCAGGAGTGAACGAGTACTTGCAGGAAAACCAGAAGTTGAAGCAAGTGATGGAGCAGAATGCAGAGGAGCATAGCAATGAAATGAAGAAGTTGGAAAACAGAATGGAGGTGAGATTTGAAACGTGATAATTAGACAGTTTGTCTGTTGTCTGATTTTTTTAGTGAAGACACCTATTAGGTCGCATTATTGTTTTTGTTTTTTTTTTCTCAGGAAAATGTATTAAAACTTGTTCTTATCAAATTTGATTTTTTTGCGGTTTGACTTTTGATTTCATTTGTAGTTCAGTTCAAATCATTTGAATTTCGGGGACTTGACATGGATTTCATGTTAATTTGCTGATAAGTAGGCAAATTGTGCTCTCCAATTACGAAATTGCAAATGGCGCAAAAAAGAAATTTGAATGAAAGGTTCGAAAGTGAGTTAAAATTTTTTAATATATTTTTAAAAAAGTCAATTGGTTTTTTTAGTTCCTTTGTTATTTTTTTAGAGTTCATTGTTATTTTTTCAATAATTTGTTGGCTATCTTTGAATAATTTGTTGGCTATCTTTAGAGGATTTTGGTAGCTCATATTTAATCGGACCGAATGATTAGAGTTTCGCATGAAGACAAAAAGGTGTACTTTTTCGATGTTTTCGATTGATGTTTTTGACGTTCGATGTTTTTGGTCCTCAACAAAACCTTCACATCGACGCATTAACCGGCAATAAACAGTATTTTCAGCCCTCGCAATCATTCACCCTTTTAGGAAGTAAGCGCTGAGCTTTCTGAAAGTGAGAGCAGTCGAGCTGACCTGAAGAAAGACTTGTTGCTTCTGAAGCACAACCTGGACTCCACTAGGGAGCAACTGGTAGACCGTGAAACACGTCTGTCCAGACTGCAATCTGACAAGTCACAGCTACTGCACCAGGTAAACTGATATAGTTATACAGCAATGTCAATACGAAGTTTTTTAAAATGAATCTAAGCCGTGCGCGTTGTGTTGTGCCTTTCGCGTCGAAATAAAGGAATTAGATAGATGATTTTTTTTTATCATATACCATGTCTTCCGCGTCGAAATAATCGAGTTCAAGTCGCCAGAAGATAGATGACAATTATCATAATTCAAGTATTCCACATTCAATTTCATCGCTAAGTGTCTTTTCCTGACAAAGTTCTTTCAAACGTTGTGTATATTTGTTCTAGGTGGACAAATATGAGATTCAGATAAAGTCCCTGATGGAGACTTGTTCGAACTTCGAGGCAGAAAACAAGAAACTCAATCAGAAAGTGTCAGTCGAAGAAGAGTTTGATAAGGACGTGGAGAGCATTGCGCGATGGTGCGAAAATTTGTCGTTTCTTAATCAAAGACGTTTCTTTTTTTTATTTTTTTTTTGGATTTATATTAAAATCAAATTAATTTTTTTAGCTAAAATAAGCTCTGCATAATTTTTCCCCAGCGTCATTGAATCATTAAGAAGTCAAGATTGTTATTTCTGAAAATTTTAGGGTAAATGACGAGAAAGAATCTCGGCAATACCTGGAAGACCTCACACGACTTTTGAAAGACGACATGGACCAACTGAAACAAACAGTTCTAGTTGGTGCAACCACGCCGAACAAGAGAGCAGGAGGGGGAGATGATATCACGTGGCAGCAGAGAAGGAACAATAAAGTGGATAAAAAGGAGCTTTTACAGCTGACATCATCATTAGATCACGAGATAAAAGCCAAGGAGGAGGTGACAAGAGAACTGAACGAAGCTAGAGAGAAGGTACGCGGTATTATAAATATAAATATTAATTGGTCAAACTGAATACCGTCTGTTTAAGTTTGGGTCGTGTGGTTTTTTAGACCATTTGTTTTGCTCAAGTTTTATCTTTCGCGGTTTGATTTTTGGTTTTTAAGAGGACTGAACGTAGTGAAGACTTATATAGGTCTGATTTTTTTTATGTTTCAGGAAAGTCTTAATTTTTTTCACGCTCAATTTTGATTTTTCGTGGTTTTGATTTTTCGTGACTCTCGTTTCTTTGTGTACGAAGGGATGCAGTGGCTTAAGGTGGAAGATTTAATACTGTTTCGCAGATTGACTTTTGATTTCTTTTTAATTTCGGTGCATTTCTATTGTTAAAAGGAAGGCAAACTCCAGTATCGAACAGCAAAATTGTGAAGCTCACGAAAAACTTGATCAAATTCTAATTTTGAAAATGGAAATTATTTATCAGATTTCCCAGCGAAATAAAAGTTTTACCTTTTTGATCCATTTTTCTCAAATCGGGTTAGTTTTAACAAAAAAAGTGTCAATCAAAAATTGTTCCAGAAATTCAAAAAGCCCTAAGGCCATCTTTTTTGATATTTAAAAAACAGGTCATGTTAGATAGATATCATTTTATAAATGAACCAAAACATTTATCTGTCTGGTTTGAACATTTCAAAAAGAATCCAACAAACTCACTTTCACTCAAGTCGGTTTTAAATATTTTTCGAGAATGAGGCTAGTCTTTTGAAATTTGACGTATACTTTTGCATCGCCTGTGATGCATGTTTGCTTTCCCCAAGATCGAAATGTTTTTCTTTTCACCGGAATTATTGTAATAATGGTTATTTTCAGCATAAAACTCGTTTCTTTGTGTACGAAGGGATGCAGTGGCTTAAGGTGGAAGATTTTATATTAATTTGCCTCTTAGTGAGAATTCATTTACCACTAACTAGGCCTTGGTGATTTTTTCAGGAAAAGTTCATAAAATTTGTTGACGCTCAATTTTGATTTTTCGCTGTTTGACTTGTAGTTTTTTCTAAGTTTACTTCATTTACTTTGTTGAAAGAAAGGCAAACTCCACCGTTGAACAGCAAAAATTTAAAGGTCAAGAAAAACGTGATCAACTTTTTATTTCCATAAATGGAAATAAATTATCAGATTTCCCAGCGAAATAAAAGTTTTACCTATTGATCCAGTTTCTCAAATTTGGTCAATTTAAACAAAAAAGTATTAATCAAAAATTGTTCCAGAAATTCAAAGAGCCCTAAGGCCATCTTTTTTGATATTTAAAAAACAGGTCATGTTAGATTGATATCTTTTTATAAATGAACTGAAACATTGATTTGTCTGGTTTGAACATTTCAAAAAGAATCCAACAAACTCACTTTCACTCAAGTCGGTTTTAAATATTTTTCGAGAATGAGGCTAGTCTTTTGAAACCCATGATGACTAATTTCGCAAATGGAATTTAATTGCAAGATTACCCAGCGAAAAAAAGTTTTAACTATTGATCCAGTTTTCTCACATTGGGTTAATTTTATCAAAAAAGTGCCAATAATAACTTGTTCCAGAAAATCAAAGAGCTTTAAGGGCATCTTTTTTTTTGAAATTGGAAAGTTGAGATTTTTTTGAAATTTAAGTCAGTATTTTTTTTACTTGCGTTCGCGGACTCTTTTCCAACTGTATGTTGGCTATGTTCAACCTTGCGATTAGGTATAAGTTTATTCTTGTGTCAAAGGTCCTGGGTTTGTATCTTACAGAACCTGTTTTTTTTGCAAACGGTCTTATTGGCCTTATTTTGAGTTGTTTGCATCGAAACAGAATTTCTTTGCTCATCTCTGCATTGAACAAATTGCTTAAGTCTTAAAAGAAATGAAAGTTCAAGTTTTCCATGACAACAATTTTGTTCTTTTACTTTTTTTCTCGGCTTGATATGTTCGAACTATATTTTATCAGCTTAATGGTCTCATATTGCGTCTAAAAATTTGTTTGTAGATGTGTATGTTTCTAGGGTGTGCTTAGCTGTTTTCGGCTTTGTTACCGCTTGGTAAGTTTTCTTCCGATGCTTATTTCACATTCTACTGTCGTGGCATGTTTTTGGTTCAAAATTATTCTTATTCATTCTGATAGATCTAGTTTTTTTCTCGATTTTTTTTCCGATTTTGTTTCCGACTTAGCGGCTGTCTTGTTTTGTATCAGATGAAAGCGCAATAATGAGACTTAACAGTTTTTTTAATGATAATTTTGTCGAAGAAGTTATTGAGGAGGTCAGCCTTTCTGCAATGTTTGGCTTATTTAGTCGGAAAATTGAAAATATGTGGAACTGTTTTTCTAATTTTTTTAGTCACGACCTATCCGGCTTCAATTTGATATTACACTTGACCCCCGTATGAGCTCTGCTTGTGGAAAAAAAAGTCAAAAAAGGGCTCTGCGTGCTAATTTTGTACCACTCTTCGAAAATGGTCGGAACAAAAATCATAAGCTTCAACAAGCATAAACAGAAAGTCAACAGGTAAAGTACGGAGGGACTAATAAGTTGAAAATGAAGCAGCCAAGTGAATAAGGTTGAAAGAAGTTTTCAATTGCACTGCCAGCTCTGAAGATAGAATTAAGTTATCAAGCCATAAGAGAAAATTGGCAAGGTGGATAATCGATAGTGTTAGAAGTTTTTAATGAAATCAAAAGGACCAACCATAGATCAAAGGAAAAGTTGAGGGTGAAATCGTACATTGCAATGCATAAGAAACTTTTTTGATCGTCGTTTCTGGATTCAGTGTTTATTTCATCATGTTTGAAGTTAGCAACCTAATAATGGATTGCTGTCAGGTTTCCCCCGCGGTTGTGAATTGTGCCTCCAATTATGTATACCCAAATCCTTTTAGTTACAAGATACGACAATTTTTGTGATTTTTAAAAAGCTAAGTTTGAAATTTTCAAAACTGCTGTCAGTGGCTGCAAATCTTGCCTCAAAATGTGACGGCTCAAACCCTTTTCAGTTTCCGAGATATAGTATTTTTTAGTGATTTTTTTTTTTCAAAATTTTCAAAGAACTTAAATTTAAAAGATATCACATTTGAAATTCCCAACCCTGAAGTTGGGGTGCTGTCATACTATTCTCAGGAGTTGCAAATTTTGCCTCCAAATTTGACTGCTCAATTGCTTTTTTTTCTAAGTAGGTATCATAGTAAGGTTTAAGTCAGGGGGAGGTTTTTCAAAAAATTTTATCAACCTTTTTTAGGTCGACTAATTTGATTTTGCGAGCTCTCCGAAAATACTAAAAGAACAGTCAAAATTTTTTGGAGCAGCAGGCAAGTTTAAACAAAAACTTTTTAAAAAATTACTACAAAATTGCGATGTTTCGGCGCGCGCGCTCGCCCCTCAAGTTTAGTTATGTTGGCGCCAAAGGCGCCTTTAGAAGATTTTTGGAGTTGGCCAGCCAAAAATGGACCTTTGGGAAAATTTAGCAAAACGATTTGAGGGGGGGGGGGAGGCGGTCGCCCCATAGCCCGCTACTGGTTTAAGTACACTTTTTGGAATGATAGATAAAAAAATATTCAAGAGCTAGATAAAAATTTGTTAAGTCTGTCCAATGTTTTTTTGTTTGTTTTTTCAGACCTTGACAACCTTTTTTTTCTTGGAAAAATTTCAAATTTATCAATTTCTGCAATTTAGTGAACATTGAAGATTTTAAAATAGATGTCAAAGCATTGTCGATCCAAAACTGATTAGCCCATGCAATACAGTTTTATTCAATTCTCTATATGATCAAAAGTTAATCTTTTATCTGTTCCAACACATCCGACGCATAATAATTTTTACGCAACGTGTATTATGAATCACAGTCGACTTCTTGTTGCAAAAAGCGGACAGTCAAAAACCGTAATAGTTAATAAAAGATTACGAAAGCTAGTTTTTAAAATCACAATTCACAAACACAAAAAAAAGCGTCAGTGAACGTCACTAATTAATCATTTTCAGTATTGATTATAAATACATAACACATTATTACGGAACTCTCTCGGTGTCAAATGAAAGCGATCTGAAATGTTTGCTAGTCAGACTAAATTGATTTCTTAGAAATTCCGTAGTGACCATAAAACGCATGTTTCTTGCCCATTTAGGTGAAAAAATACAGTCCCGTATGTTGACAATTAAGATTTACATCGCTAGCTGAAGTTATTTTATAGACTAAGCAGATGACTTGTGCAATCTCTTACTACGATGGTGGTTCGAATAAACAAATAGTTACATTGAGGTCCTGGAGTTAACTTCTGAATTAATAGCCTAGTTTGAGTCACATCGCGGAGTAATTTGAAAACCTATAACAAATCTTCTTACTAATTACCGCTTAGAAGCAAATTAGCTGTTTAATATTCGGTGATACGACTGCTTTATGTATTACTACTACAGTGCTATCTATGACTTTGAACTTAGCGAACAATACAAGTACGAGCAGATGAAATGAATCACTAGTTCAGTCTTAGTTGAAAATCATCTTGATGACACAAATCAATTTCAATGTATTCCGTTAATTTAAGGTCATGACTTTGGAAGAGAAACTAGACGATTATGAACGAGAGCTAGACATTCTCCGCGAGCACATGAATTACTGTAACAATAACAACGAGTTTTCGACCGACCCAGAAAACGATATGAGAGATGCTCTAAACGGTGTCGACAATGGATATTTAACAATCAACACCTGTGGGACAGTGTCGCGGAACGTATCCGATATGTCATTTCTTCATTTTCTTAATGACCCAATGGCAGCTTTGGGACAAAAATATCCCGAAACATCATCAGCTGTCGGAGCAGTTGATTACTCGCCTAGAATGCAAACACCTGTTAGGGATAATGAAGATGCTGAATCTATGAATCATCGACAATCAATGTCACCGGTTGCTGATGTATCGCACCCAGGAGCCCCACCGATTCCAGCGAAAGTTCCTCTAATGTCGCAACATCAGTTATCGGTCAATACCAATGCATCCGACTCTCAATCGAGTTTAACTCCAATCGAATCTGCACAATTTCAATCTAGCCAACACGGCAGCAACAGACCTTTTTCGACAAATCGATCAGTTTCTTCACCTACAGGAGGATCAACGATGACAAATCACATGATGATGCACTCTCCGAGAAGTGTGACTAGTCAAACACAGCACAAGTTTGAAGGTCACACGTTATTGGAACCCACCAAATGTTGTCATTGTATGTCTCTTATGCTGGGACTAGCGCGACAAGCTGTCAAATGCACCTCGTGCTCTTTTATGTGTCATCCAAGATGCGTAGAGAGTTTGCAGCACAGTATTTGCCCGATGCCAGCGGAACAAATGAAGTCACATCTAGGGATTGATCCGCAGACGGGAATTGGAACTGCCTACGAGGGATACGTGAAGATTCCAAGAAGTGGGGGCGGGGTTAAGAAGGGATGGGTGCGACAGTATGCGGTGACGTGCGACTACAAGTTCTTTTTGTTCGATTGTGTCGAGAATGGCGGGAAGAGTCTGTCGAACAGTTCCAGTGGCTCAAATAGCAGTCAGGGTTCGAGTGGATCAGTCAGGAAGACTCTGAAGATCACAGAATGTATTGATATGAAGTAAGTTTTGTTTATTTCAGTTTGATTTCAGTCAGAGCGCAAATAATAAATCTGCAAGTTTGTAAAACAAATTTAGAAATTTTGAGGTTTTTGTTGGCGCTAACTTCTTCTAATTTCGTGGAGATCAATTTGAGGGGATATTTTATGAGTTTTTTGGCAATGCCAAAGAAAGGTTTTTTGAATTCGGTTTTGGAAACGTATTTGTGGTTTTAGAGACGAGAACTTTTCTGTGAGTTCAGTGACCCAGAATGACGTGATCCATGCGAGCAGGAAAGACCTGCCGTGTATCTTCAAGATCTGTGGCAGCAGCACCAGAGCCCCCACCCTCACCAAACACACTGTGCTCTGCCTGTGTGACAGCGAAGAGAAGTGCAACAAGTGGATTGCGGCTCTGAGGGAGTTGTACTCTTTGTTAAACAAACACAATCTACTCGCACCACCGGTAAGAGTTCAGAGTATTTTCTCAGATGTGTAGAACATGCAAATTATCAAGGAAAAACATCCGAATGATCAACAGTTGCTTGGAGAGTGATTGATAGAAGTATTTATGAATCGACAAGGAGAAGCGAAAGAGTTTCAGTTTAATTGACTGACTGTTCTAAGGTTTTGGAAGCCAAAGAGGTGTTGGATAACTCATTGTCTCTCCTGAAGTTTGCATCTTGCGCAACTCTAATAGGTAAATCTTAAAGTGGTTCTGAAATTTTAATTTCATAATTAGTCATATTGCCGAGTTTCCAAAACAGGTGTGACTTTTTTTTCAGATCCGAATCGAATTGCCATTGGGGCCGAAGAGGGTTTGTTCTGTGTCAATCTTCTTAAAGACAGTGAGTATCACCATGAATACTATATGATACTCTGTTGCATCTGATTATTCTTCCTTTATTGTACGATATTCGGTGTGAATATTTCAGGCATGAAAGGTAACTAACTAAGTGTTGTTTTCCACATATTTTGCGCTTGACCTTTCTTCTCCGTGTTAGCCCTAAATTATAATTTCTGTGTCAAATGGCAAGTGTGAATTTTTGAAGAATTGGTCGCAGTATTGATCTGTTATCCTGATGTCGCGGTTCCATGGAAAAAAGTTTTGCTACCAGTCTCTAGTTGGTGATGGGGTTGGGGCCTTAATGATGTGTTTGTCTCAAGCGAGTATTCGATTTACGAGTTTATTTTGTTCTACGATCTAGTTCCTTGATTTTCCCTTCAGATCACAGCAAGGACATCGAAGCACGTGGTTTTGAATTAGTCTTCGTATTTTTTTGTACTGTGTACTTGCATGTTTTTAAGGGAGTTTCGTTTCAGCCATCTGCAAACTGGGTGACTCGAAGAAAGTGGTTCAGGTGGAGATCATCAAGAGCCAGAGTGACTCCCTCCACAGCATGCCAGACTCTTTCGTCATCCTCTCGGGTGCATACTTCGATTTATGTCCAATCTATTGCTATGTGCAAACACAATGCTAAAACACTTTTATGGCATAATTGGTGATACGATTGGTCCTATATTTAATAAATAGAAGAACTTTGTATTATTGCTTACTGATTAATAATAATCTGGCGAAAAGTGAAAAATGAGGTTCACTTACTTAAGAAAAAAGAAATTGCTAAAATAAGGATTTCAAAAACTTTGACAATTTTAGGAAAGACGAAGCAACTCAAACTGTTCCCTACCTCAGTCTTGGACGGCCACGAACTAGACGTGATCAAGATACCAGACTCTAAAAACTGCTCTCTCTTCACAATGGGACAACTACCTCCCCACCCGACCACAGGTCAAAGTGGGGCTAATCTACTCTGCTTTGCTGTTAAAAACAATGTCTACACTTTAGAAGTGTCGGCAAAAACACTAGCCGGCACTAAGTTGACTCCTAGTAAACTGACTGTGTTGCCGGGTAATGTTCAATGGATGAGGTTGCTGGATTCTGGAAAAGTGCTATGTGGTTATCCGAGTGGATTCGCGACTATGAATCTGAATGACAAAATGATGACACCAGAAAGTTAGTATATGCCCTGATTTTGGTCTGATTTTCAGATGCTTATAACGAAGCTACGATTAGTTTGGTCGCACGTTTAATTTTTGATTTTTTTAATGCGTTCGATGTCAGACTCTGAATCAGTTTGAGCCTGTGTGTTTAGTTCTCGTGAATCCTACAGATCGTAGTTTGGGCTTCCTGGTGAAGAGTCAACTGGATGCTCTGGCAGGACATGCAACCTCAGAAAACACATACTTCTTGTGCTTCTCAAGTATGTTTCTTGCTTTGTTTGTGTGAGATAGTGCAAGTTAGTGCTTTTGTTCAAACATGAAAATCAGTGAACAAGAGCATAAGGCAGGGATGATAATGTCGAATAAGAAGCCTAAAGCTCTGTAACTAATAATGGGTTTAGACCTAGCTTTCTCAATTCTACTTCAAAATTTGATGACCAAACTGCGCTGTGAAGATTACTTTGAAAATCTGGCTTATGGGATGACTTGGGATAATTTGAAAATGATTGCTCCAGGATCTGGACTTGTCGTGGACAACAGGGGCAACAGATGTTTTGCCGAGGACTTGCAATGGCCCATCCAGCCTTCTCACGTGGTTTTCTCTCCCCCTGATCATGTCATCAGCTTCAGTCCCCAGTCTGTCGATGTATTTGATGTGCACACCATGAACTGGTTGCAGACCATACCTCTCAAAAAGGTATCCCAGAGGTTTTTGTTGGACCATTGAAATTAAATTGGAACATTGTATTCGGGTTTTTTTAGTTTTTGTTCCGACCGTTGAAAATAGGGAGAAACTTTGAATTTGGGTAGGTTTTAGTTTTTTTCCACGCAAAATCAGGTACCACAAATTACCAACGGACTGGGAGCTCGTTATATGGAAATTTACTATTTTTCTAGACTTTTAGTCTAATCGATCGCGTTACTTGCTCGAAAATTCTTGAAGTTACTATAAAGAAAACTAGTTCCCCGTTGTTGATGTATTATTTAGCGCTTAATTGGCAAAAAAAGTTTTGAAAAACAATTTAAAATATTGTGTGCGAAACATAAGAAAAAAAATTGGAAATTAAATAAAATATATTTTTTTTTCCATTTTTTGGTTTGTAATTCAATTTTTGAATACAAGTATTGCCGATTATGACTAATTCACATATTTTATGTTCGATTGTATAGTTCTCAAAACACCCTACGCACTAAAAACGACCAATATTGAAGAAACGAAAGAAAAAAAAATATTATTATTTTTTTCAAATGAATATGGTTTGAACCAGGGTGACCACTTGGTCACTATTTTAGTGACCAACACTATTGGTCACTATTTTTTCAATGGTCACTAAAAGTCACTATTTACAACGGTTTTTGGTGACGGACCCTAAATTTTGTTTTATTTAGTCCTCCTTTGTTTTATTTTGAGATATCCATTTCCCATTTGTGGTTGCAGACCCTAAAAATTTTCTAAGTGTGCTTTTGGCGCCAATATATACTAATATTGAGGGGGAGGCGCGCGCCGAAAAAATGCAATTTTTTTCAAATTTTAAAAAGTGCCTAAAAACGACTTTTTCAGCCTGTTTATTCAAAATTATGCCTGCGGCGAAGAAATTTTGGCCAAAACGGACTTTTTAGTGCTTTGGCAGAGTTTGAAAATTTATTTTGGTCGACATTAAAAAAAGGTCGACGAAAAATTCGAAAATTGTCATAGTCACTATTTTTCTCTCATAAAAGTGGTCACCCTGGTTGGAACATTCTGTGCTGTTTGCACAAAAACGGGCTATCCTTGTTTTTCTTTCTTGTTTCCCAAGAAAAATCAGGTACCACAGTTATTGGATTGGTATAACATATTAAAGCCAGTGTCCCAAAGACAGTATTTTTTCCAGTGTCGAGAAAAATCGGTTGAAATTTTTAGATTTTGTCTTATTTCGAGCGAATAAAGATTTTTCCTCAAATTTGAAATGTGCTTATGGTTTTCGGCTATAAACTTAACTTGAAAAAATAAATATTACTCAGTATTACTCAAGTGAAGTTTGCAAATTCTTTCAGTGCCTTGGGAATATAATTTTAAGGACGAAAGAAAAATGTTCTAAGTGTTTTTGATTTTTTTTTTCATGTTTATTTGATGGAAAACTGATGTCAAGTGTACCTAAATTACTTTTAGTATCAAAATTCTAAGCTTTCAACTAGGTTCTCTCATCACACCAAAAAGAAAAAAAACACTCAATTTGAAAAAATCTTTGTTTGTAGTTTTTTAAAATATGGTCGGAACAATCTATGCTGCTTGCTAAACTACCTTTGTTCTCATATGGAAGTTTTTGCATCTAAAAAAGTGAAACTCATTACATTTAAATTACATTCAAATCTGGAGTAGCAGAATTTTGCCAGTTTTAGTTATTTATCGTGGTGTTATGGTGAATTTGGTTGAATTTGCTGTTGACGTTATTTTCTATGAAAATAATATTGACAATTTTTTCAGAGCACACCTTTGACAAGTGACGGGAAACTGGTTCTCTGTGGGGGAGATGTTCCCAAAATTGTGTATTTACACAACAAGTCTAAACATGGTAAGCATGCTATTGAAGGTCAATCAGCGACGTGAAAACAAGTTAATGTTTTTTCCGGAAAAATGTTTCAGGCCCAACACTGTTTCAGACCCAAATTTGATTATTTGCGGATTGCGTTTTGATTTCTTTATTATGCGCTCTCTAAATTCTTTTGCAAAATGGAAGGCTTGATATATAAATGACTTTTTCTTTCAAATGTGGATTTTAATTTTAGGTTTTCTTCACGGAATAAAGAAATTATCTATTGATCCAGTTTCCTTAAATTGCCTATCATAAAACATTCTGGAAATTCAAAGAGCTTTAAGTTGATACATAAATTTTTTTTCAGTCTTTTTTTGAATTAATTGACCTTTTTCCAACTGTCTTCTGGCTATGCTTATTTCTCTATACGTCATCTAATATCTATAATATTATCCTTTTATGAAAATGATTCTGAATGATTTTTTTCTAGGTGCTGAAGAAGTGTTCATAACATCTGCGGGTCTGGGAAAGTCTTTTACTTCGACTGGGTCCATCAACGGAGGGGGATCTAGTAGCGCGAAGAGCAGAAGAAGGTTTTCGTTCACCAAAACTAAAGACGATGAGAGAGAACAACTTGCCAGAGCGTGAGTTTTCTTTCGTGTGATAAAATAAATTATCTACAAAACTTATCAAATAAACGAAAAATGTAGTAGACAGTTTAAGTTACATCAGTCCTTTGACTATTTCAATGATGAGGGGAAAGAAATCACTCTGTGAAAACACTTTATTTAAATATCATGAAAATATTGAGTTTTCTGAGGATTAATATGCAAGGTTATGTGGCGGTTTGTATATTTACCTTAGTGATAAACCTTTTTCCGTATTTTTTTTTCAAACAATTCAACGGTTCATTTTATTAGCCTCTCAAGTTGCTGCTATTACCTTTAGTCACTTAGCGTAGAGACGCTTAGATGACAAAAAATTAGCCGACAAACTATAGCTTGACTATTGAAACTTGCGGACGACTTGAAAATTTTTAATTTCCTACAAGAAAGACTTCAGGCACACTGGAATCATAGCCCTTTTTCGTCCCAAACATGTGCATGAAATGTTTGGGACGAAAAAGGGCTATGATTCCAATAGGCCTGAAGTCTTTCTTTTTGGAAATTAGAAATTTTCTCAAGTCGTCCGCAAGTTTCAATAGTCAAGCTAAAGTTTGTCGGCTAATTTTTTGTCATCTAAGTTTTCACATGAACTGATTGAAACCATCTAGCTATAATTGAAATCATTTTGATTGTTTGCTCATATGGTGCGGGTAAATAATTTTCAAGAAGTTTTGTCCTACAGTTCTTGTGAATTAAAAAAAAATTCTTCGATATAAATACTTTTTATTTTACTTTTTTGTACTTATTTTATTATTTTTGCTTTTCATTTTCGATTTCATTTCACTTATCATTTTATAAATACATAAAATTTTTCTGAAATGATTCCATCAACTATATTTTGAGTTTGTCTAATGAGCTTTCATGATTTCAAAGTGCAATAGAGATTAGATTGATTGATGTTCGTCTAGAAAAAAATTGAAAATAGGAAATATATTGCGGTTTTTCAATTAGTGATTTTTTTCAAATGTAATTTCATATAGCATATGTTTTTTGTATCGCAAGTGAGCAATAGTTATGAGCTAATTCGATTTGTTTGGTTTAGCTTAAAGAATCTAGACGAGGACAAGAAGAGTAAACTGATCTCGGGGCCGACCAACTTCTCCCACGTGTCTCACATGGGACCCACTGCAGGACTACCCATCCTCAGGGACCTCGTGAGTCTATCATAATGTCTCTTTCATCATCTGTTGAAAATTGTTGCTCTAAAACTCCAACTCCAACTTGAGTTGATTGAGACTTGACCATAGTCAACTCATTTTAGACAGTTAAACAGTAAAAGGGACTACACCAACTTACCGAAAACTCTAGTTGTCAAAGTTCTAACTTGTTTGTTTAATTTGAGCGTTTTAAGATGCTTATTAGCGGAGAATTGTGTAATGAGAGGTTACGCTGCAGTTCATCGACAAAATTATTTTTCTTGTTGTAAAAGATATGATCGCTTAATCATTTCAGGTTTCACTCTGATATCGTTTTTTTTTTCAGAATGTAAACCCGCACCAAGTGACCGGATCCTCGGATATCATCAGGATGAACAGCATGATTCTCTCCACTCCAGCCAGAAACAAAATGATGGCCAATATGAATAGTACCAACTCTTCACAAACCGCAGGGCACAATCTAGTGTCGGTGTCTTCGTCTAATGCCGGCCATGCTCTTCCTGTGACGCAATCTTCTTCGACAGGAATTTCCAGGAATATCCTGCCTAATAGACCAAATGTGATGTCTGAAATCATTCAAAGTGAGTATACTATTGCAAGATTGGACGACTGAATAGAGAATCTTAAAGTTATCACATCATACTCAAAATGTCATGACCTTGAAATATGTTTGTATAGTGGACTAACACTTAAGAGCAGCTTTCTATATCCCGAAGAAAACCGATTTTTGTTTAATTTTTACCTGCTTCTGAAGTACTAATATTTTTATAGGTCGAAAATGAGAGGTGAGAATTTCATGATTTTTCCATGATATATCTGTCGCAGCTACCTTTTCCTATCTTTGTGTCGTGAAACAGATCTCATTCAGAGACCAGTATCAACGGAACACGTGTATTGTCGGCTCTACTTTGAAATCGGGATTATACGTATTTTTTTTGTGAACAGCAATCGTAATTTGTTTCAGATCCAGTCCCTTTTATGGACAATGACGAGGAGAAGCCGAGAATAGGTAAAGAGAAAATTAACTGTCTTGATTCGATCCGAAGTTTGAAATTGTCGGTAAAGTTCACGCGCATGTGGCATGCATCTTTTTGAACGTTTTTGTAAACACTTTGCTGACATTTGCTGAGCGTTGATCACCATTGTGACTAGAAAAAGCGTTTTAACCGAGAACTTGACTATGCTCCCGTGAACAATTTTGCTTACAGAATTCACTCGTGAAATGTTTTGAGATTCATATCTTATATATTAAATGAATGACACGTTTTCAGCATAAGGCTATCGTTTAAGGGGCTATCGAGCGCAACATTTAAAAAGGCTTAGATCAGTACTTTTAGAATCACTCAGAGCGAGATGAACACGATTCAACTTAAGGCTTAGACAGTACCTGCCCACTTTTTTTTCCAAAATTTTGCGTTTACAGATTCATTTCAGTCTGGAACGAATCCTTTAAAAACAGCAACCTCTATGCTAAGAAAAAAACTTCTTGCAAACCCGTTCGGTCCATGAAATAAATGGAAATGTTTCAACGTTTCACAGCTTCAAAAGCTTGCTTAGAAAAACTGAAATTTTTCGCGAACCGAGTCAGTCTATGAATTAACCTAAAATAATTCAACGTTTAATAGCTTTTACAGCTTGCTCACAAAAACTGAAAATTTTCGCGAACCAATTCAGTCTATGAAATAACTTGAAATTAATTAAAGTTTCATAGCTTGATGAAAAGCTAATTTAGAAAAACATAACCTCTTCCCGAACGATTCAGTCTATGAAATAACATGAAATAGTTCAAAGTATCATAGCTTTAAAAGCTTGCTTAGAAAAACTTCAACTTTTTGCGAACCGATTTGGTCTACGAAATAACTTGAATGATTTCAAAATTTCTAATTTCTAGCCTAAAAAGCTTGCTTAGAAAAACTTAAACTATTTTTGCTCACGTTTAGACTAGAGGTGACGACTATGTATGAGACGACGAAGGTTGTGGGGTCGGTTCCTGTCGGGAGCTCAATTTTTTAAATTGAAGTTTTTTTGAAAAATTTATTTGTCTTACTCATTGGTCTGCTTATTTTCATCAGCCGATTTCAGCAGTTCTTAGTCTTATTGAAAATCATTTTGTCTATTTTACTGTTTTTTTCCCGCAAATTTAGAGTTTTGTCTTTCATTTTTTTCGTCATTCAAGCGTCAATGAACGCAGTGAAGACATTTAAACGGGTTTTTATGATTTGTTTGTTTATTTTTCAGGAAAAAATTTTAAAATTTGATCACGGCAAAAATGATCTTTTGCAGTTTGATTTCGTTTTATTTTCAAGTTCAGTTCAAACTTAAATGCTAAAAGGAAGGGAATTACACTGGCGCGAGAAATTGTAAACGACTTAAGGATTCAAAGTGGATTTATTTTATTAGCTTTGTCAGCGGAATAAAAATTTATCTATGTAGTTTTCTGTAAGTGGGTTTTTTTTCATGAAGAAAGTGTGATCTTATACTTTTTCAAATGTAAAGCTTTAGTTTGATATTTTTTCAAAATTCAAAAGTTTTAAAAAAAGTCAAATAATTTTTTTCTGCTTTATTTGCGAGCATTGACTTTTTCCAACTGTTTATTGGCTATCTATTGCTTTGACGGTTTCTTCAGCCTAAATGATTTTGGTTTATGTGATATCGGTTAAGTTGCCTCATTATCCTTTTTTTGAGGGACGAAAATTTGGTTTTATGCGTATGTGCTTCGGGGATGAGTTTCAAGTTTTATGACAGTCTTTTTTGGCTCAGTGGTCATCTACACAAGTATGGTTTGCTTAGTTAGCACTTAATAGGTGAAGTTTTGTTTGAGTAGTATTTTAACACAGGTAATTGTGCCTGTCGACATGTTCTCAAGTTCAACTTCACGCGATGCAAACCTTTAAAAATTTATGTTTGATGTTTTTGAGAGTCAGGGCATAGTGAATACTCTTATATAGGTCTTGGTGATTTAAATTGAAGGCAGAATTTAATTTACAAATTTCCCAGCGGAATAAAGTTGTACTTATTGATCCAATTTTCTTAAATTGGGTTAATTTTATCAAAAAAAGTGTCGATCATTAGTTATTCTTGAAGTTCCAAGGGCTTTAATTCCATATATTTTTTCTTTGAAAATTGATCTTTTTTTGTCGCAAAATAAGTCAGTTTTTTCTATTTCCTTATGTCTTTTCCAACTGTCTGTTGGCTATGTTTTTCTTCCGTGCTATTTTTCTGATGAAACCCTATTTGCACGAAGCTCGGCTTCGCCTCAGCGTTAATGTTTGTTGTAAATTTAATTGTTTTGCCCAGCATACATTGACTGTGTTTTCAACAGCTCACGAAATGTGGTAAACTGACCTTCAATCACAAACTGAATTGAATGCAGGTAGGGACAATCAGACTCTTGAAGGCGGAAGTAAAATGAGTGAGCCCTCCTGTTCTCCTGCCTATTTTGATTGGTTTTATCTTTAATTGAAAGGCTTCATTGTCAGTGTACTGCAATAGGATTATTCTCGTGCCTGAAAGCCGAAAGCACAACTTTTCAACTAATTGACAAGCTTAAAACGGTCATAACTTGTATACGACATACGCCTAGTATACTGAATTCTGACAGGCTTACTTAATTTTCGGGCATTCGGTCCTTCTGTTGTTCCCGTCCTGTAATTTTTCAGGCTTTCCTTTCACTTACTTCTTTTAATGACTGAATTTGACTGATTTCACTTAATCGATTGCTAATGCTTCGCAATTGTATCCGCGCAATGGCGTTTACTGGAATGCAGAAGTCGAAAAAAAATCGGTTTTTATATCAATGATGAATATTATTTTTCTCTTGTTCTAGAGTACGGCATTTTGTTTTTCTTTTCAGGTGATAACAAGGCTTAAAGTAATGCGTAATGCTTCAAGTTCCGCCAAGCGACAATATTCAGATTCCAAAATTCGAAAACTCGGATTTACAACGGATTCAATTTATATCCAGCGATCTGGTCCAGTTCTCGTGACTTGGGTATTCCAAATTCTGAAGGTCTGGTTTATGCGCTGAATTGACAATGTTGCTATTTATTGTAATGTAAATACATAAATTTTAGCTTAAATTCCAATTCTGTTGTTCGAAACTTTCCAATAACGTTTTAATATTGCGTTTTTGGTGCTGGGGAGATAGATGCTATATGCACAAACTAAACTAATATTTTTGTGAAGAATGTTGTCTTTAGTTTTCTGATTATCACTTTTGTATTATCACTTTTGTATTATCACTTTTGTATAATCACTTTTGCTAGATTACAGTAGATTATAGATTGAAATATTGTCATTTTGTATTAATGTGGTCTTGATTTCCAGAGCGAGTGCGGAAGACATTTCTTTTTCATACAATCAAACTTTTTTTTTGATCGCAAAGGGTTTGCTTTCTTTGATCATTGGTGCAATAATTATTTCCTGCGCAAAATTGTGTGTTAAACTAGATTTATTTGGACGAAAAATAAATTTTGTGTTTTCTCTGCCTAATTCGAAAGTTATCTGCTGCTTTTCAACTTGTTACCCTTGGTCTTCTTTCGTAAAAAAAAAATAGTTATGAACAATTTATTATTTGGTAGCTAAATCGTTTCTTTTTTGTTCAAACGCGAGCATTCAGGCGCTGCTGTTGCTACTTTGTTGCCTTTTTATCCTATCCCAATATAAGTTTCATATTGATTATTGAAGAGAATTTAATTATTATTTTCACCACTGTTTTTCTATTGAGACTAATTCGGAGAATTTTTCAAGTAGAGCTTAGCTGTGAAATTGGCGCGAATTTATTTGTTGCCTGGACTATCTCTGTTTGTTGTCAGCTCAAGGGAGGTGACGGGCGGGTTTGATACGAATTTTTTTACCAGGTGATTAGCAATTCTATTTGAAGAGAAAAGATTAAAATAAACGTTTGAGATTATTAATTGGCAAGCAACAAAAGGAACCCTTTTATTTGTTTCATGTGATGTTTTTGTTCGGTTTTTTTCAAGAGTCGATGATTGTATTTCAGACTCTTATGTGTCGCGATGATTTTTTTCTTTTTTTTTCAAGTAAAAGTCTTAAACTTTGTTCAGGCTCAAATTTACTGTTTCGCAGATTGATTTTTGATTTCTTTTTGAGTTCAGGTCATTTCCTTAAGTGTAAAGGTCACAAAAACGTGATCGACTTCTAGTTTCGCAAATGGGAATTTGTTTATCGAATTTCTCAGCGAAAAAAAAGAATTACTTATTGATCTATTTTTATCAAATTGGGTTAATTTTATCAAAAAAGTGTCAATCTTAAATTGTTCCAGAAATTCAAAAAGCCCTAAGGCCATCTTTTTTTGATATTCGAAGTTGAGATTTGTTTGAAAAACAGATCATGTTAAATTGATATCATTTTATTAATGAACGAAAACCTTGATCTGTCTGATTTGAACATTTCAAAAAGAATCCAACAAACTCAATATATTTTACCCAAGTCGCTTTTAAATATTTTTTGAAAATGAGGCTAGTCTTTTGAAATTTGACGTATACTTTTGCATCGCATGTGATGAATATTTGCTTTCTCCAAGGTCGAAATTTTTTCCTTTGACCGGAAATAATATAAGAATGGTTATTTTCAGCATAAAACTCTCATTTCTTTGTGTACGAAGCGGATGCAGTGGCTTATGGTGGAAGACTTTATATTAATGTGCCTCTAAGTGAAAATTTATTTACCTCTAACTAATTTATTATTTTAATTTGCATCTAACTAATTTGTTTAGTAATTTGCCTCTGAGTGCCTCTGTCGGTTGGCTATTTTTTACAGCACGCTCAATGTTGCTCGTTTTTGCAGTTCGATTTTGAGGTTTTTTCAAGATCAATTCACGTTAATATTCCCAATAGAAGACAGTTTTCGATAACAAAGAAGGAAAGCGCTGAAGGCGCAAAAATGTCAATAGCTGATAGTAGAATGCGATTGGAAGACAAAGAGAAAAACAAAGGTCTTGTATTAAGCCTCAATGAATAAATTGAATACATAAAAAGGTGTGATGTCTTTTTTCAAATTCTTTAAAAGTTTTCATAATCTTTTTTTAGTTGACTTTAGAATCCTGTTTTAGATCAATTCAAGCTCATTTGCCCATTGGAAGACAATTTTCGATCTCGGATAAGGAAAGCGCAAATGGTACGAATATTGTGATTTTTTTGCCAAAGTTTTAGTAGAGGTTATGGCTAGGTGAGATACATAAGAAAATTAGAGAACGTAGGTTATCAAATGTAAATGAACGAGATGATTACATAAAGCTTGTGTGATGTTTTGTTTTAAGTTTTTTTAGTAAGAACTTAATGGTTGTTCACGCTCAAATATATATTTTTTTATCATTGACTCTGGATCCTTTTTAAGTTCAATTAAAGTTCATTTTCCCAAAGGAAGACAATTACGATATCGAACACGAAACAGGCAAATGGCGCAAAAAATGCATTTGACTTGTTTTCAAAAGTAAAAATATGTTTTTGTGTTTCCTCTGGGAAACACAAATTCTAGAAAAAAATAAACGTATCTCCAGCTGTAGATGAGCTCCTAATACTGAAGTTTGTAAATTTATCGAATCTGATCTTGAATTATTTTATTTATTTTTTCGATTAAACGGGTTTGGCTGATGTTATATCGGCTTTGTCATTTATGTTGTGCATTTTGCGGGCAAACTTATTTTAAAATTTTTGTTTGTTTCAGGAGGGATGGGTCGTAAAATTTTGATTTAAAAAGTTTTAAATATTGAAGTTTTATATGACTACAGTTTTGTTTTCGGCTTAACGAGGGAAATCTCTCGTTAACCTTTTCGCCTTACTTGGCACTCGGTTATTGATTCTCAATGCTTGCTGAGACTTTTCATGAGCCTCATCCGATTCAAATGTATTAAAGATTTGTAGATATTGTTTTTTTGACTTGATCTAATTTTTTTCAGCTCATTTAAAAAAAAATGACTTCTTCTAATGCAATTTTTAAATAAATTTAACTGATAGGGTTACTGTTATCTCAAAATATCAAGCATGAAAGATTCGCCATAAAAGATTTCACAGAGTTTTTTCGATTGATCCAGTTTTCTCTAAATGCGTTTATTTTATGTTACAGTTCCAATCATGCTAGGGTTCTCAAAATTTGAAAAACCTTTGGGCCATATGTTTTTTAAATCCTTCCACGATCAATCAATTTTTCACGGTTTTAATTAATTCATCGAAATATTTACTACTATCTGTTGGCATTAACTGCATAATTCATTCAAAATGAGTCAGTTCGTCTTAATTGTTTGCTTAATTGATACAAATGTGCTAGTTTCAATGCTTCTCAGATTTTTTTTGTTGATCATTATTCTTCTTCAGCTAACAATTTTTATGATTTCGAAATATTATTCAATTTAATTTAATTGTGCGTTTGTTCTTCTGGCGTGCCAAAGTTGAAGCTCAGGTTTGCCTCTGCATTTGAACTGCCTTTCAAAACCGCAGAATAGACTAGAAAACGCTTTTGAGTAGAAAAGGCAGATAAAACATTCGTAGCTGCCCTGTGATATGTCCAGCTGTGTGAGTATTTTAGCAATTGTTACTGATTTACGCACTTTTATTTCATTTTAGGCGAGTTTTTTTTTTCTATGTTTTTTCAGATGGTTTTCAATATTTTATCTCTATGGTTTTCTATGGCACCTATTGATATCTATGATTTTTTTACTGATCAAATTGAAGCCGATGTAGCGGTTTCATTTTTATTTGGAGCCCACCAAAAATGGACGGAAAATTTTTTTAAGAAAAAGAGAATTAATGCGAAGATTTTACAGGACTTTCATTTCAATTCAAAAAATGCGATTAAATTTCAAATCCCCAGCTTATCAAAAATTCACTTTTTCCAATGGTTTTTACAAACTGTTTTTCAGAGATTTAAGCCAACATTACGAGGCCAAACTGTGCACTGGATAGGCGCACATTTTTGTGTCTGTATGTTCCTAGATTCCATAGACAAAGCTTTAAACATGTTCCAAAATGTAAGCGGATTCCACTTACAAAACTTCCATGGATTCCGCGTACAAATACCTGTAACGTTAACTTTGTCGGCTCATTTGTTGCGCCGCGGATTCCGCAACAAGCGAATTTAGCTAGTTATTTTGGATTCCGCAACTAAGTGGATTCCACAAAATGTAAGTGGAATCCACAAATGTAAGTGGAGTCCGCCAAATTTAAAAACGGAAACTGCAAATGTAAGCGGAATTCGCAAATGTAAGCGGATTCCGCAAACTGTAAGTGGAATCAGAATTTTGTTTATAACTGAACTTGCATATGAACAATTAAAAGCTAGAGCAATTCTTATCTCATTTAATTCTTAGCAATGCGGAATTTAATTGCAAGGACTGAACCATTGTCAGCGGAATCCACGAACAAATCTCAAAACGTTTGTTAACTAAATCGGTGGATGTCACTTTTTTGTATTTTGGAAACGCAAAACCGAATAAGTTCAATATTTGGAGTCATTGGGTTGAGAGTGTATGGAAATACAACACTCAGCATACAGCATATTGCCAATTTAGGTCAGTATTTGGGATTGTGTCAATACCAAATACTGGTTTTGGAAGCATAACGCCGAATAAATTCAATATTTGTAGCCTTTGGGTTGAGAGTTCATTGCAAGAAAACACACAGCATACAGCATATTGCCAATTTAGGTCAGTACTTGGGATTGCGTCAATCCCAAATACTGATTTTGAATGCTTGCGTCGAATAAATTCAATATTTGTAGTCATTGGCTTGAGAGTGTTTGGAAACACAACAGACAGCATTATCGCCGAATTAGGTCAGTATCTGGGATTGCATAAGTCCCAAAAACTGGCCAGTATTTGGGATTCCATCAATCCCAAATGCTGATGATCTAGTAGATTCCGATTCTAGTGAATTGATATCGAAGATGAGATCGAAGTTGACAGGATTTGAGATCGAACTTGGGTTGACAGGAATTGAGACCAAATGTTTGGTGTTTCAACTGGTAGTTGATCAATATAGTAATTGAGAATGATTTTTCTGGTAACCAGGATTTAAAATATATAATTTTAAACGCTATGCTACACAAATACATATATGTAAACGGAATCCGCAAATAAAATGCGGATTTTACTTACAATTTGCGGATTCCACATACAGTTGCGAAATCCGCAACAGCTCAATTTGACTAAACAAATTACTTATTATTTGTTTGTGGATTCCACAAACTGTTCTGGATTCCGCAAATACGGTTGCAGCTTCCGCAAAATCCCCTATTTTTGGAGCGATTTTGAGCGGTTCAGTCTTTTAGGTATTTGTTTGTGGAATCCAAAACAGCGAAAAAGATCAAAGAAAAGTAGCAATAATGCGGATTCCGCGACAAATATGATTTTGGCTTGTTGCGGAATCCGCTTGAAATGAACAGAATGCACAGTTTGGCCACGTAATGAAATTTGTGAAATATATTCCAAGAGGTGACTTTTTCACTCCGCTGTCAATCATAAAGTTCAATGCTCTATGAAGTTTGGAAGTTGAGAAAAGTCTTACAATTCTTTGCCCTTTTTTTGGTTTAGAGTCGTTTTTAAAATGGAAGATCGGACTACGTTGATGAGAAAAATCTAAAAACAATTTTGAAACTTGCGTCGTTTTTTAAGAGTGATAGTATGAGAGGAAAACAACTAAACTACTGCTACTACTCTTACTAATGCGTTTATTGTTCGTTTTCCCCCTGTGGCGGGGTTGGACATCGGAATGGTATACCTGGATAGCTTAGTAAATTCCGGCATTCAAATGAGGGCATTTCGAATAGCATTCAAGCTGTTTAGTTAATGAGATTACGTTGTTGCATGACATTCGATCAAGGCAGTCTGTGGCTTTGAGGCTTAAAGTATTAAGGTTCCACTAAACAAAATCGGTCCAGCGTTTTCTAGGCTTTCCTGCTAGTCGTTCCCCTGGGGTTGAAACAACAACTAAATTTTTTGCGAATGGTCATTTTGTCTTCACTGAACATGGCCAAAGTTCTCCGGATTAACAAGACCTGTCATTTTAATTACTGCTTCGTTGGTAACTACTTTTTCATAATTGAATCCTGTAATTCTACGCAGAGCTTTCATATCAGCACTCTTAAGATAGCCGGTTGTCACTTTGGTCTGCGCCCAGTTTTCAGAGCAGTACATCAGAACTGTCCGGAGACAAGCCTCGTAGATATGATACCTTTTAATCCAGTCAATACCGTTATTCAGCAGTAGATGCGCGATTTGCTTCCATTTTGTTCAGTAGGCTAGTTTTCTGACTAATGATGCACGTTTTGCGTTATTTTACCGGAAATCATGTGCAGGTAACAGAATTCTTCGACAGTATTAAAAGTTTCAGACGGATTGATCCGTAGAGTAGCATTCTGATTTGAACGATACTTGGAAGGATGAGTATTATAAGTTATTTTCCTGACCACTGCGTTTTTGATGCACTCTTTGAACAACAACGCCTTTCAACAACAAGTGCATGGATATTTTTGGTTTTTGAGGAATGAACTTTTTGTAAAGCCTTTTTTCGAAGTATTAAACTTCTCATTAGTCAGGATCATCTGCATATAGCATAATCCACGTTGTCGCGGAACCCGTTTCTTGTAGCCTCTTCCATTACTATTATGCAGGTTCCAGTAATAGGATGTCTCAGTAGTATCCACCTTTTAACAGGGTGCTTTTTCCTTTGTAAATTGTAACCGTCTCCTTTTCGATTCAATCAGAGGGGACTGGACCAGAATTCCAGACTTCCTTCAAGACTGAAAAAGTCTAGCAAGTCCACATTCCCCAAGAAAATTTGATATCCGAAATTAGCTCTTTTGGTCTTAGTTTTTCTTGTTTTTCTTTTTTCTCATTGTCAGTGCCACCTGGATAGTAAATTCCCCCAATAGGCCAGCCACGGGGTATCTTCCGTTTCAAACGGACTTGATTCATTTGAAAGATATGTTAAGTTATTTCGCAACTGCGAGAGAACATCATGGTCACAAATCAGGAGCTTTCCTTCGTAATTAATGAGTTTTGCTCATGCGACATTCTTATGATCTTTTTATTTGCTTGGCAAGGCGTGTCTCCGTTCTTAAGGGATCTTGTCACCATTTCTGGATTGATTCTTTTTAGCTTCAGCAACTAGGTGTTAGACGACTGTTCAGTCTCCAATATATCACCCGGTCTTCTTCATTTTCAGACCGCTGTCACTTATTGAACAAAAAAAGCGTTTGAAATTCTTTTGGCTATTTATTCGTTCCAGCACCATGTTTTTCTTTCTCAATGGTTTTCCCGTTTTTTCGCTACATACGCCTATTTTCGAAGGATTGATTTGAAAGTTTCCCATTTCGCCTGTATTTGATTTTTTTCTTATTTTCTCATTGCTTCTTTGTAATTAATTTGGTTTTCCCATTCATT
This sequence comes from Symsagittifera roscoffensis, assembly GCF_963678635.1. Taxonomy (NCBI): domain Eukaryota; kingdom Metazoa; phylum Xenacoelomorpha; order Acoela; family Convolutidae; genus Symsagittifera; species Symsagittifera roscoffensis. Next base: position 33,898,594 of record NC_087064.1, on the reverse strand, counting down.
TTATTTCCACAATTTTATTCTTCGAGCTAATTTTCACTCATGCTGGTAAATGGGTATCACACAAGCCAGATGTAAATCACACAAGTCTGTGTTTAGCTCCATCTTCGCCCTTAATAAACCCCTTCATAAACTCCCTTAATATTTTTTTAAATAAGTTTTTGGCACAGCCTCTCTGCGAAAATCGTGTTAGAATGAAATAGATGGGAACTAAACGAAAGTTTGAAACATTTGTAAATTAGCTTTAAAATATCGGCTTTTTGGTTGTCTGCTTTTGTTTTGTAGGCTTGGATACCAGTTTTCTATGAATGACTATTTTATGCATGTGGTTGTTTTGCTGGACGTGCTCTTCTCAAATTGAAAATCATTCGAGACAAATTTTTTTGTAGATGTGATTCTTTTGGTTTAACAAAATTATTCTCGATTTAATTGCATTTATTTCATTTTCTGTTGGATAGCTTGCTCCGCTTCGCCTCTGTGTTTACATTTTGATTGGTTCAGGGCTGAAAGGTTGTTACGTGATAACTTATTCGACCCATCCTGATAACTATTTCTGTTAAAATACAAAACACCTTTCTTTTAGTTTCCTTCATTGTCTTTTTACACAGTCGCAGCTGGTGTCATTACGAAATCGCTTGTTTGTTACAAATCTGCACTTTTCTAGGGAACGCTGAGATATTTAGATAAGAGAATCTCTGTTGAAATAAAGAGCATATGTTTTTGCTTGGTATTTATCAGTCAAGCATATGCATCTCAGCAAAATCAGTGACAAAAGCTGCAGGCTGGGGTTTGAATGCGGTAGCTTCGACAGTTTTTGCAAGGCTTGTTTTTGATTTTTCTAAATTTTGAGAGCGCTTTTTAAATTGGTTGGACGAATTGCAGTTCTTCGGTCTACAACTTGCAATTCGTTGTTTCAAATTTAGTTTCTTTCGCTGAAAACAATAAAACAGTGCGGTCAATGAGGGAAATAAATTGTTAGATCGATACTGCTTAAGACAACAGATTCATTTTCTTAACAAAATTCGTAATGTGAGGAAATAATCCTCTGTTAAGCAGATGTAGTATTCTGGTTTATTGATTGCAAGGAAACTTAATTTTCTGCTGCAGGCTTAACGGACAATTGAAACCTCGTAGACAGCAGAAACCGCAGACATATTTTTCAGATTCAATTGCATCTTGCATGTACAATTTGTAATTTAATTTAGGCATTTAACGAGTGCCTAATTTGCAAATGTACAGCAACAGAGTTTGTCACAACGGTTAACTTATTGACTACTTTTCTGCGTGATATTTGTGAACGTGAGTGCATTTCAATGTCGTTGTGAGATGTTGTTCCTGCTGTCAATATTGTTTTGGTTCCTACTCTACAAGCTACTAAACAGTGTCTCTTTCTGTGGCAAGGATTCTCCAGAATGGAATTGCAGACTGGTGACTTTGCTACATGGGGTATTTTGTCTCTTCTCAACTGCAATGTCGACGTTGGTGTTCGGACCTTGGCCGTTTACTGATCAGGGTAAGAAAGATGACGTTTGATTTATTTTTCAAGTACAACTTAAGTAGGGACTTGAAGAATGAACTACGATTTGAAAAATATCGGCTACGATTTAGTTTTAGACAGAGCTCAAGGGCCATCAAAGTCAAACTCGAGTAAATGTTTGTCATCTCCAGTCTTATTATCAGCCACAGTTGTTCGTAAACTAAATCACTGGTCGTCATCTTATCTTATCTTATACAATAAATGAAAGTCGGAATGCGCTATGGACGCAATGTTTAACTATACGCACTGTTTTAGCTTTGTCGAATGCAACGTATAAAAAACTCTTCAGGCTTAACGTTTAAGAGGAGGTCAAGAATATTCTAGAACTTTCAAACTTCCTAAGTCTGGAATATTCAAGAATTATTTTTGACAAATTCAATTCTTCAGACAAGATGAAATCATTGATTTTCAAGGCTAAACAGTATTTGTCCATTTTTTTCCAAAATTTTGCTTTTTCAGATCGGTTTCTTTCTGAAACGAACCAACTACAAACAGCAACCTCCTTGCTAGAAAAACTAGCTTTTTGCAAACCGGTTTGCGCTATGGAATATGTTGAAATTTTTCAATGTTTCATTACTTGCAGAGAAAAACATACACTTTTCACCAAACGGTTTGCTCTGTGAAAACTTGAAATAATTCAAATTTTCTACGCCTCAATAGCTTGCTTAGAACGACTGAAACTTCTCGCCGGTCGAATTGCTCTACGAAACAATTTGACATATTTCAAAGTTTTGTCGCATGAATAGTGGTGTGCTCAGGAAAACTATGAAATAATTTAAACTAAAATTTTTGTTTTTTAGTAATATCTTCGCCAAAGCATACAAAAACCTTCGCCAACTTTTTGTAATCAAGCTTTCGCAAACCGAATTGACTTTTGATATAACTTAAAATATTTCAAAATTTCAAAGCTTTAATAGCTTGCTTAGTAAAGTTTAAGATTTAGTCTTAAACGTTCAACTCGATTTGATCTACGAATCAGTTTGAAAACATTCTTGAAAAAATGTGAACATCTAAAAAATTATGAATTGTCAAAACTTCAAATAATTGAAAGTTTCATCGCCTCAATAGCTTGCTTAGAAAAACTGACCAGCTTGCTTCTCAGGAGTTGAATTGCTGTGTGAAATAATTATACATGTTTCATAGACTACTTGACAGTCTATGAAGTTTTGTTGCTTGAATAGCTTGCTTACAAAAACTTCAACTTATCGCAAACCGATCCGGTCTATGAAATATTTTGAAATATTTCAAAGTTTCATAGCTTGGATAGCTGCGTAGAAAAACTTTGAATTTTCGCTAACTGATTCGGTCTATCGATCTATGAAGTAACTACAAATAGTTCCTTAATTCAGAGCTGGAATAGTTTGCTTAGGAAAACTTGCGAGCCGATTCGGTCTTTTTGAAGAATTATTCGAAGTTTCATAACTTGAAGAACTTGCTTCGAAGCTTTTAAACTGTAGCGAATTGTATTGGTCTACAAAACAACTTTAGTATGTCCAACTTTTCTAGAATGAATAATTTTCTTGGGAAATTTAATTTTTTTGCAAACTGATTCAGTTTATGAAATAACTTGAAAGTTTTCATATGTTGAATAGCTTAAGAAGAACTAAGTTTTTTGCGAACCGATTAGCTTCATTAAATAATTTGGAATACTTCTTAGCTGTAAAAGCTTGCTAAGAAAATATTAAATTTTTCGTGAACCGATTTGCTCTACCGATTTAAGTTGAAATATTTCAACGTTTCATAGCTTAAAAACTTGAAGCTTTTCGCAAACTGATTCAGTTTAAGAAATAACTTGAAGTTTTTCAAGTTTGCTTTGCTCTAATATTTTGCTTAGAAAAAATTAAATTTACGCTAACCGATTCGGTCTACGAAATAACATAATAAATTCAAAGATTCATTTCTTGAATCGCTTCCTGAGAAAACTTCAAGATTTTTGCTAACTGATTCGGTTTATGAAATAACTTGAAATATTTCACTGTTGCATAGCTCTAATATCCTGCTTAGAAAAACCTAAATTTCCGCTAACCGATTCGGTACACGAAATAACATGAAAAGATCAAATTTTCATAGCTTGAATAGCTTGCTTAGAAAATTTTAAGCTTTTCGCAAACTGATTCGGTTTATGAAATATCTTAATTCAATTTTTCTAGCTCAAAAAGCTTGCTCATAATTTTTTTCGCAAATTGATGTAATCTATGAAATAACTTGAAATTTTTTGAAAGTTTGATAGCTTTAAAAGCTTGCTTATAACAACTTAAACTTTTCGAGAACCGATTCGGTCTACGAAATATTTTGGAAAAAATCAAAGTTTCTCAGCTTGAATAGCTTACTTAGGAAACTTGAAGCCTTTCGCGAATTGATTCAGTTGATGAAGTAACTTGAAAGTTTTCATATGTTGAATAGCTTAAGAAGAACTAAGTTTTTGCGAACCGATTAGCTTCATTAAATAATTTGGAATACTCCTTAGCTGTAAAAGCTTGCTAAGAAAATATTAAATTTTTCGTGAACCGATTTGCTCTACCGAATTAGTTGAAATATTTCAACGTTTCATAGCTTAAAAACTTGAAGCTTTTCGCAAACTGATGCAGTTTAAGAAATAACTTGAAGTTTTTCAAGTTTGCTTTGCTCTAGTATTTTGCTTAGAAAAACTTAAATTTATGCTAACCGATTCGGTCTACGAAATAACATAAAAAATTCAAATTTTCATAGCTTGAATAGCTTGCTTAGAAAATTTTAAGCTTTTCGCAAACTGATTCGGTTTATGAAATATCTTAATTCAATTTTTCTAGCTCAAAAAGATTGCTCATAAATTTTTTCGCAAATTGATGTAATCTATGAAATAACTTGAAATTTTTTGAAAGTTTGATAGCTTTAAAAGCTTGCTTATAACAACTAAACTTTTCGAGAACCGATTCGGTCTACGAAATATTTTGAAAAAAAATCAAAGTTTCTCAGCTTGAATAGCTTACTTATGAAACTTTAAGCTTTTCGCGAATTGATTCAGTTTATGAAGTAACTTGAAAGTTTTCAAATGTTGAATAGCTTAAGAAGAACTAAGTTTTTGCGAACCGATTAGCTTCATTAAATAATTTGGAATACTCCTTAGCTGTAAAAGCTTGCTAAGAAAATAATAAATTTTTTCGTGAACCGATTTGCTCTACGGAATAAGTTGAAATATTTCAACGTTTCATAGCTTAAAAACTTGAAGCTTTTCGAAAATTGATTCAGTTTAAGAAACAACTTGAAGTTTTTCAAATTTGCTTTGCTCTAATATTTTGCTTAGAAAAACTTAAATTTTTGCTAACCGCTTCGGTCTACGAAATAACATAATAAATTCAAAGATTAATTTCTTGGATGGCTTGATGAGAAAACTTCAAGATTTTTGCTTACTGATTCGGTTTATGAAATAACTTGAAATATTTCACTGTTGCATAGCTCTAATATCTTGCTTACAAAAACCTAAATTTCCGCTAACCGATTCGGTATACGAAATAACATGAAAAGATCAAATTTTCATATCTTGAATAGCTTGCTTAGAAAATTTTAAGCTTTTCGCAAGCTGATTCGGTTTATGAATAACTTAATTCATTTTTTCTAGCTCAAAAAGCTTGCTCATAATTTTGTTCGCAAATTGTGTTATTCTATGAAATAACTTGAAATTTTTTGAAAGTTTGATAGCTTTAAAAGCTTGCTTATAACAACTTTAAATTGTCGAGAACAGATTCGGTCTACGAAATATTTTGAAAAAAATCGAAGTTTCTCAGCTTGAATAGCTTACTTAGGAAACTTTAAGCCTTTCGCGAACTGATTCGGTTCATGAAATAACTTGAATAATTCAAATTTGTATAGCTCCATTAGCTTACGTAGAAAAACTTAAACCTTTCGGAAATCGAATCAGTCTATGAATTAACTTCGTAGTTTGAATATCTTGCTTAAAATTTTTTTTCGTAAACCCATTCGTTTCATTAAATATCTTGAAGTATGTCAAAGTTTCATAGCTTAAATAGCTTGATTAGAAAAACTTCAATTTTGTGAGCCGATTCGTTTAAGAAAATTAAAGTTTATCAAACGGATTTATGATAAAGCTTGCCTTGAAATTGTTCGAAGTTTCACTGCCTGGATAGCTTGATCCGAACAACAAATAATTTTTTGTGCGCTGATTTACTTTTGGAGGCAGGCTTGCTAGTTTCCCTTAAACAACGAAGTATATCAAGTTTTCAGGTGGGTTGAATACGCCCCTGGAGAACTTCATAGTCATAGTGTGTCTGGGCTACTTCCTGTTTGATTTCGCCTGGTGTCTCATCCAGCCCAGCAAGGAATCCAGGGTCATGTTCATTCATCACCTCATCAGCATAGCCTCTCTGGCCTATGTGTTATACACTGAGCACAGTGGGACCGAATTGATGGGAACTATATTTGGAGCGGAAGCTAGCAACCCCTTTCTACAGATTCGGTAGGGATCAAAGCTGTTCTACAAAACATGTCATTTAACTATTATGATGGTCGAAATATATCAACGGACGCTTTCAAATGAAAGTAACTTCGTAATATTTTGTTTGAATCTGATTAATAATTATAGAAATCTGTGATTTTTCAGGAAACAATTTTTGTTGTGGTTGAAAAAACTGTTTTCCAGGTAGAACAAATTTTTCGACGGTTCTGACCAGACTATTTTCATCGCTTTTTGAAGCCTTTTTTGCTGTTTCGATTATCTAAGTGAACCGCTTGATCGCTTAGCAATTTTCGCTTAATTTCTTTATGGAAAGTTTCTTCGCAATGAAGAAAAGCTAACAAGAAACATTTTCAAGATTTACAAACAACACAGCGCTACTTATATGCTTGGGTTTTTTTACTCAGACCAATCAAAATAGATTTTTTGCAAAAAAATATGGTCAAATGAGTTTAAGTCTTAAAAATTTGCCTGCGATCATTTTCGGTAAACTTCTGGGGATTTGAAAATTCAATCCGCCTTTCCGCTTTTTGTTATTGCTTTAACGTAATGTGCGATCGCTTTTGCTCTAAGTGAAACAAAAATCTGGTTTTGACTACAATTTTGATATGATGGTTCTTAAACTGTGGCCGTGTTATTTTTCAGATGGTTTCTAAAAGAGCTCGGCTTGAAGGAAACGAAACTGTACGAAGTGAACAACATAGTGTTCGTGTTAGTCTTCTTCATCTTCCGAATCATTCTTGGCTCACACCTTCTTATCACCACCCTCCTCCACCCCAAACCCACCCTCATCATCAAAGTGGGGGGCATAGGACTTTATTTAGTGGGGTGGATATTCATGTATGATATTGCTCTATACATGCGTCACTTCTTCGGCTCGAAAGCGAAGCGCAAACAGAGCCAATCAGATGCTGCCATTGACATCAACCCAAATGCTGCCGAGGAGAAATTACAAAGTTCTGAAATAATGGAATCTTCCACTTACAAAAACGGAATGAATGTGCGAAATGGAATCGTACATGCAATTGCTATGTCGTAAAGCTAATGAACAATTAACCAAGAAAAGGTATTGATTGATAAATTTTATTAATCCTTAAGTTGATTCGAATCCTTATTTGCCTTTGAAGTGTCTTAAAGCTCAAATCAAATGATGATCAGTTTCTTCATAAATATCGAATCATATATTTTTAAGTGTAAATTTGTATTTACATTTGTGGATTGTCCCCAATTGACAAATTTTTCCTTCAGTTTTCCTATCGTTGATGAAGCATTTAATAGTGATTGTGAAGTCATTTTTTCCGCACTTTTACAATTGTATAGCGCTAAAAAAAGACTAGGTTTCCAAGCCGAATAGCAAACGTCCATTCTACTACTAATCGACACATTCAACCGTTAAGACAGTGCAGTCTTTGATCTACGGAATAGTTATTTGTTTAGCAATAATATCTGGTCACTTATACGCTGAAATTTGGCTTTTAACACAAAAAATGGAGCTTTTGTTGGAGTACATGGCCACAGTTCGTTATTCCATGCATAATTAAATCGTATTTACTCCGACTACTGAAAGTGAGGAGGAACTTTGTCTTCGGCTACATAGTGTTTTTTCCATACAAATCCAGTTTTACAAATAATTATCTGAATGGGTTGGGTGATGTATCATAATTAAGCCTTTCAGTCCTGATTCGAACGACTTCAAAGTTTAAAAAAGTTTTCTCAGTGCCGAGAAAAACCGCTTTTTTTTTTTTTTTATTAGCCCCCGGCCTGCTCAGTGCAGACCAACCGTGGGGGAGGGGGAGATGTCATCCATTTCGCCGCAGCCGGTCCCACCTTGAGGAGGCGGATGACACTGGGACCCCTCCAGCCGTGACCGAAGCGGGATTCGAACGCATGACTCTCGTGTTGAGAGACATGTGCCTAACCCACTCGACCACGGCTGCACTGAAATTTTTGCTTATCTCTTGTCTGATTTTGAGTCTGGTAACAGATGCGAGCAGCGAAGTGTGTTAGTAGGAACGTTCGTTTTTTGTAACCTAACCTAACAAGTTTTTGTTGAAAGTGTTCACTTATTTAGTGGCAGTTATGCTATAATCACGATCTGCAGCATTGGAAATTTCATAGCATCTGTTCTCTGCTTTATTTATGGCTAGTGTTTGTGATTTTTTTAACGTCCATGGCTGAGTAGTTAGTGCGTGAGACTCGTAACCTCTAGGTCGTAGATCGAATACCAGACTAATTTCTAATTTTTCTTATTGCACTTAGGAGCTGCTTTGTGTCGTTTTCTCGCTAGTTTTTAAAGCTTCACATAGCGTTTCCTCAGAAATAAAAAGCTTTTTATCTAAAACTGAAAAGATTTTTTTTTCTAAATTCCTTCTTTAAATAGCTTTTGTGGGCCTTTGAAGGTTCAAAGCTTAGTTTTTTATAAGTCTTTTCAATCTGCGTAAAAAGAAAATGTTTTGTTTTTTTTTGCGGTTTTTGAAGAAAAGTTTTTTTTTGTTACAAGCTTTAATTTTCAAACTTCATCACTCACGCGCAAAAAAAGGATAAAAAAAAGGAAAAAAAATTTTTATTTGGTTTTTATAAAGCGCTTCCTTAGCGCTTCAATGGCAATTAAAGCGATTAGCTATAACTCAAAAAAAATCTCATTGGCCATTGAAGCTTCAAAATAATATTAACATTTTTTCTGAATTTTCATTTTTTGAAGAAAACGGTAGTCGGATATGACCAAATTATAATCATAAATTCCTCCCATCTGCACCCTAGCGGGTTAAGGCCAGGGGCAATGATTTTGACTTTATCAATTGTTAGAAATTTTCAAACGAAATGAAAGTCATCTCCCGTTCTACCTTTCCGAGTTAGCAGTGGTGGTCATGAAGCTACATTCTGCACAATTTTGCCTCTTGAATGTACGCACCGGGACAACGCCAACATAACAGTGATTGATCATTGACTTCCTAATAGAGTACCGATAAGAGCAGAGCGCCTCATCACCTGTGAAATTGTCATGCTTTGATGCCGACTCAGTTTTGTCCAACCACTGACATAAACATAAGTCTTGTTACAGTCAGGAAAAGCGCAGTCGAAAAGCGCTGGGCTGCTGGGGGATTTCTGCAGCTTGTTTAACTCCTTTATTGCTTTCAATTCCTTTATCAGTTTTAATTTCACTACTATTGGAGGTGTGGACTGAGTGTCCTTATTGATTATCTCTGAGATGCCTGTTCATCTCTCGTAGAATGTTTCATAGCGAAAAATAGTGTTCATTAGCACCTTGAACTGGTTGTTACCTTTTGCCAATAGATTTGCTTTAAAATCTCCGCCATCTGTGAATTTAAGTTTGGCTGTCGGATTGTGCCACCAGTTGTCCTGATCACAATTTTTCTTGAGCCCATGATTGTCAAGATCAGCTCTAAGCTGCCTAATCCAATTTTTTTTTCGCCAATTTTTAGCATCTTTGGGTAGATCATTCTAACTATCGACTCCGTTGTTTTTAAAGGAAGCGTACAGCTGAACCCTTCTCCTGCAAAGTTGGTGTGCGACTGGCGTTGTTTTTACCTTTTTTCCATTCGTTTAGTTTCATGTCGTTTCTCTTTTCTAGCCTTAGACACATTCTTTTAGCACGGCGTTTAAACGCTTCTTGTCTACCAATTTCAGTGCATCTAATAACAAGGGTCTCTAAGCCGTAAAGCAGGACCGACTTTAGGAAGTTCTCGATGCGGAGACCCTTGTTCCTTAGTGTCAATGTTTTTGACACCAGGGCCTGTCTAAGACGTAGCATTGCTATCTTTGTCTTAGAAATGCGAGCGCTGATAACCTCGTCAGCGCTGTCATCAGTTGATATGATGCTGCCGAGGTACTCAAAGTTAATAACCTGTTTAACCTGTTCACTGAGCACATTGATAGGGACATTAGTATTGTCTTTAGTCTTGATTACAATACTTATAGTTTTCTCAACATATATTTCTAATTGAGCCAATCCAAAGGTTTTTGCCATCTTATTCAGCGACTTGGTAGCATTTTCTTGGTTGTCCGATATCAAAACCAGATCCTCAGCGTATGCAAAGTTTCTTATATCTCCACTGGTCTTACTTAGGAGGAAGTCAAAAAGGATGATGAACAACAATGGGCCTTAAACGCACCCTTACCGCACCTCCCGGTTCACTTCAAAAGTGTTATCCTTATCAAGCTTGCCGATGGGTTTGGTGTCGATGAAAGTTAGACAAAGAGTTTGCTGGTTTTCAATCCTTTTTTGAAGCAAACTTCTAATTGCTAAGATAGCTTGGCCTTTGACCTGTGGCTTCGGAACCCAAATTGATCGGGTGAGATCATGGGTATTCACCCTATTTGCAATCACTTTTGCGAACACTATGCCAAATTTTTCATGAAGGAAAATTCTCCCGTAATTGCTCGGTTCTGCTATGCTTCCTTTTTCGAACAGATTGAGTACTACTGCGTCCCTCCAAATTTGTGGAACTTTTACGGATCAAGCCAAATATCAGTGAAAATTCTTTTGAGAGGCCTGATAATTTACTTCTCGAGCAAGTTAAGAAGGTCAATGGTGATCTGACTCACCGGGAGCCTTGCCCGCGTTGATTTATCCCCGATTAGTTTTGCCGATTAGTTTTGCATGATCTGAGTGATGCCCGGTACTACCCACTCAACTGGCTCTAGTATCTCTCCAGACCGTGTTGCGAACGGCGAGATATAATCAATGAATGCACCTGAGCCTCTGGGGTGACGCCACGTTATATGCCTACTTAAATGGTTCTTGAGTAACGTGTTCACGATTTTTATATCGTGTGTCGAACAAAACTCCAGTATTTTTTCACCGTTTATGTTTGTTTCTTAGTCGGCAGTCCATTTGCAAGCTGGTGGTCCCATTTCGGTCAATTGCTCTTTACTGATTCAAATCACTTAATATCAGAGAACGAGATCCAAGTTAACGGCTGGGGATGCCGACTTTCATTACTCTGAAGAGATCAGTGTAGAAGCAATCAACCCGCTTTTTACCTTTTTTCATCATCGGGGTTAGTGGGACTAACAAACGACTTTTTTGAACGTCTCACTATTAATGCTACTTTTTAACCAGGCGACCATAACTTGGTCACTTTGACACCTACGCCTGGTTACTATCATTTTCAACGGATTGAAAATGAGAGCCACTCCGTCTCTACCTTTTCTCTCGGGGTCACTCGAGCACACAAATGTAATTTCAACTAAGATCGGAGACTCCGTCGCTGTTCAAGCGGGTCGCGCATAATCCCAGGACGTCAAACGCCGCTCTAGCATGAATTGTTCTAATTAGACTCTTTCAATTCCTCTAGGGTCCTACAATTCCAATATCCAAACTTACACGGTTGCTGCCTTACCAAAACATTGTATCGAGCTGATTGTTGTAATTTCCTGTTGGTTTCTTTCATTGGTTTGGTTGTAGGTAGTTTTTCAACAGGAATGTCTGACTAGACCGTATTACCCAACCTCTGTTAACCACCGAGTAGGCGTTTTGCACTTCAGTCGTTAGCCGCGTACAGACAGGTCTGATATGTTGTCCTTCAGTGACGTACACGTTGCCCGGGACCCGCCGCTAGGAGGTGAATGTTTGACTTTGGATCCAATGACTGAATTACTTTTATTTATACCAGCGAAGCGTAATATATTATTACCAAGAATTGTTTTGTTCTCCAACCTCATTTGGTGGCACTTCTGATATGTTCCAATGCAATCATTTTTAAGCTTTATTAAGCATGAGCAATTCAAAAGCATTTGTTGCTGCTTTTTTGGCTAGTGTGAGGCCCTATTTGAATGAAAACTTTTTATGAAAATGTATGGGATTCGTTGTTTTTTGTTGGTTTCTTTGGATGCTTTCAAAAATTTCAGCCCTTTCCGCAAATATTTCACTTTGTCAAAAAAACCACTGTACTGATTTTTGAATAAAATGTTACGCTTAGAAAATAGGCTGCTTTTCTATGTGCTTTTATATATGCATTTCATTTTTCCTTATACTCTATGGCCTTCGAAAGTTTCAGAAGGGGGATTTTTGACATAATTGTTTCTAATATTACCATTTTCTTAAATATTAGAAGCACAAATCTGAGATGAAAGTTTCAATCAAAAGAACAAAATTTTGGAATTTCCCTTCTTAAGCTGCTTTTCCCTAAATTTGGTAGAAAACATTAATTGGATGGCCTCAAACATTCCCATTTTTCGGCATTTTGGTTACTTTTTTATTTTTTTTGGATTTTTTTTCAAAAACTACCCTGCGAAGTTGAAATTAAGGGCTTAACCGAAAGCAAAAAACCAGTTATGCGACTCTCTTCTTCGCAAGAATCTACGCCTTACCTTTTTAAAAATAAATTTGACATTAGTAAAGATCCAATTGTTGAAATGTTTCCTGTTTTTTGGGCATTTTTTTTTTCTGAAAAACTAACCTGTCGATTCTGCGTGGAAATCTTCCCTGCATAAGAGGCTATTTTCATACTTTAGTAGAGAAACGTTTATGGATTTAGGAAAAGTCAAATTTTGAGTTTGTGATCATTCAGTCAAATCTGAAAGAAAGAATTAACTTGAGATAGTAGTAGTTTTCTCCTTTAAATAAGCGGCTCATCCCTACTTAAGCAGAGAAATCACTAGGGTGTTGCGTAAAAAAAATCTTTTTTTTTTAAAGTTTTTTCCGTATCAATACAATATGACTAAAAATATCAAAACAGGCGCATCCAGCGTTAGCTAGGTCAATTGTTTAATTCCAAACAACCGTGGCGCAGGTGTCGGTAAGTGAGACTCCTAATCAACAGGTCAGATATTCAATTCCGGAACATTGAATTAGTTTTTATTGGTAGAATTTTTGCTACAGCATTGGCAATTCGATAGAATTTGTAGCTGCTCTATTGGTGGCTAGTGTTAGTAAAATTACAAGCGATCGTAGAGCAGATGTGAGAACTTGCTACTCCTAGTCTAGCAAAAAAAATCTTAAGTTGTTTTTTTTCTAAGTCTTTTCCTTTTGCCTTATTTCACTTAGTTTTGCCCGTTTAGAGCTTTTTTTTGCAATTTTCTCACTTGTGTTTGTGAAACTCAGCTTCGCCTCTGTGTTTAAACTTTGTTTTTAAAACTTTCATCTCATCACGCACAAACAAAACGTAACGAAAAAAGTGCTTTTTTTCAGTTTTTATGAAAGTCGGAATTTCGTGCTTTTTGCGCTTTAACTCGATAATAAATATTTTGGAAAGAAAGATGCGGTGGCAATCAGTTAGGGTTTTCTACTGTTCCGTTGAAGTTAGATAATTTATTCTCGTTGAATGTCTTTACATAGTGATCCATTTAAATTACTTTGGTAAATTAATCAAACTGAACACTCTTCCTCGGTGCTTCATGATGTTGCTGGTGTTCGTTGTTCAGTGCTTCGCACACACTGAGTGTGCTGCACTTCTTGTCCACAGAGCAGATAGAGGGCAGATCCAGTTTGGACGAGTCCACAGAGAGGGTTCGGCTGTTGTCGTAGTACATAAACTCGTTAGGGTCCTGTTCTATCTCGAGCATCACTCGGTCTGTAGGGTTGGACTCCACTGTCTCGTAGTAGAAGTTGGACTAAAATAAAATCAATTGAGCAGGTATTTTATTGAGAAAATTGCTGTATAAAAGATTTCATAGATTTTATCTATTAAGACGACTGATCTAAATTTAGATAAGACTGATTTTTTGGGTTAGTTATGCCCATGTTTTTTTCGTTCCGAAAATCTGATTTGTTTCTAGTGCGAACAGGTTTGAATTAAAAGCATGAAATCTTCGGATTTAATTTAGCATCCGTGCTGCCAGTATGCTCGAATCTCCTTTTAATTAACAGCTTAAGTTGTCATCGAGTCAAGTTCCCACGTGGTCAAATGACAGGGAGTGAACTTGTACGGGAATTGCTTTAATAGGAATTAGGTTGTAGAACAGTTTTTGACTTACACAGTGATGTTTTATAAAAGGGAGGTTTTGATTCTAAAATGTGAGGACTCTGAGTTCTGCAAAAAAAATCGGCGTATTCTTTTTTATCTTGCCAAGGTTTTGGCAATTTAAATGGTTGTTCCGTCCGATTTTCGAAAAAAGTAACAAACATTTATGCTTTGGTTTTTTGCACAGAGCAGAGTTGAATTTTTCATAAGCCATTTTTGACAGATTTTTTTATCATTTGGAAGGTACTGATGTCCTGAGATCACCAGCGGATGCGGGGGTTGAAAGCTATCTCAAGGATTCGACCCCCTGCGTACCCAAAGGGCCCCCCTTTGTACTATTTTAAGATGTCCAGTTTTGTAAAGGCGCCAGAGTATACTAATTTTGAGGGGGGAGCGCGCGCCGAAAAAACGCAATTTTTTTGGCCAAATTTTTCCAAAAAGTGCTGAAAAACGCCTTTTTTGGCCTGTTTTTTTTCTTCAAAAATTTGCCTGTGGAGCAGAAAATTTGGTCAAAATCCGTGTGAACGGAAAAAACAGACCCATTTGTATCGACTTCTCAACCTTTTTCGAATTGTCTTGAAATCTATATCTTGGTACTACGATAGTCGATCCCATCAGAAAATTGAGAAAAAATGATAAAACATTTTTATTTTTTGTTTAAATTTTCTCTTAGCTTTGAATTTTCGTTTTAAGTATCGTAGTCACAAAATAATGTGCTATTCGCACAGCAATAGGCTATCCTTGTTTTCCTTAATGGTAAGTTAGCACTCGCCTGTAATCCGTCCTTCTCCCATTTGTAGGCTTCGGTTGTTGATCCGTCTTGAAATGTGTAGGTGACATTTCCCTTGAACTCAGCGTCATTTAGCCAATCGGGTTTCAGTAAACCACAACCAGCAGCCGCATTACAACAGTAGCAGCAGTCACTCTCATCCGGGTAGTAGAGATATCTGCAACGGTTTTTCGGTTCTCTTCTATTAAAGCCCCACCCCCCCCCCCCCCCCCCCCCACCACGCAAAATATTTCCACCCATCAGAATTACAAACATCAAACTAAAGTGGAGCAATTATTGTCAAATTGTTTCTAATGTAGTTTTTTTGTACAAATTTGGCACCAACCCATTTCATCAAATCAATATTATCTGCTAATTTTTACTTTTTGAAGATATCAACAGTAAGTCCTTTCGACACAATTAAAAAAGGTGAGCTTGAGGTCTTTGCTCACCTGTTTCCGTCGACAACGATGTGTGAGCAAGGTGTGTTGATGAACTGGTACTGGACCCCGTTGGTGCCACAGTATCTGTCATATCTACCATTAGCCCTGTCCAGTCGGTATCTGAAGTAATCAACAATTTTCAAAAGTTTTCGCCATCAGCGCGAATTTAATCCAAAATATAAGTTTTGCAGCTGCTGTACTTGTATCTGTAAGTTACTTCTTCAATATTTGAGTGTTAACTTTGAATTTCCACACGAGTTTACGCAGATTATGTTTTTTTTGTATATATTTGATGCTTTTTTATCAAATGTTTAATTTGTGACCTCATGTTAGTGAAGTCGTAGATGAACGTGGCAGATGTTTCGTGACTCCCAGTCAACCACAAGGTCTTGTCGGTGAAGTTTTGAGTGAACTGGTCAGGCCATAGAGGGTAGCTGGGCTGAGATACCTTGGGAGGAGCGCACAATGCAATGGCCGCTTAAATAATCATTTCCGTTTGGATTAAACAGCAAATTAAAACATCCACACTGAAATATAAATTTAGTTTCACTAGTCTCGGTTAAAAAATTAACCCCGCGCAATAGCAGGGAGTTAACCGATAACTTAAAAACAGCATTAACAGAAAAGTATGGAATTAAAATACTTATTGAGTATTAATATAATAAAAAAGAGTTATGATAAAATAAACGCGAGAAGTATAGAGAAATAAAATATCCATTGAGTGTCAATGATCGAAGTGAAGACACCTACTTAAGTCATGTGATTTTTTTCTGGAAAAGGTCCTAAAAATTGTTCATGCGGAAGTTAAATTAAAAAAGAAAAGTGTAGGGAAATAAAATACTCATCGAGTGTCAATGATCGAAGTGAAGACACCTACTTAAGTCGTGTGAGTTTTTTCTGGAAAAGGTCCTAAAATTGTTCATGCGGAAATTAGTTTTCGCAGTTTGAGTTTCTATTTCTTTCACTGTTCAAATCAAAACTATTTACTCTTGGAATGCAAGTTACTCTGTCCAATTACTTAAGTGCGAATAACGCGGTAAAGTGTGAATGAATTTTAATTTCGAAAGTGGACTTTCATTTTAAGATTTTCCAGCAAAATGAAAAAGATAGCTATTGACCCAGTTTTCTATAATTGGTTAAGTTGTATGAAAAATGGCAATCCTCGAAATTTGAAGAGCTTTGCCTTGATACGTTTTTTTTTCAAAAGTTGATTTCGAAAATTGACGTTTTTTCAGAACAAAATTCAATAAATTTTAGGCTATCGGTTTCCTTGATTTGATTGACATTTTCCCCACTTTCTACCGGCTATATTAATCAGCGTGAAGTTCAAGTTTTCTGCAATTAAATTTTTCCGTGAATTCCGTCATTTTGTTCTTTCTGGGAAGGACATGAAATTTCAAATCTCGGGGTCGCAGGTTCGAATCCAGCAAAAAAAAGTTTCTTTATTTTGAGGCTTATTTCTATCTTTTCTATTTTTAGAGCAGCTTTTTGTCATTTTTTTGCTTGTGTTTGCAAAGCGCAGCGTCGCCTTAGTGTATAAGTTATATCAACTGGCTGTGCGGCTGTCAGTTTTCTGTTCTAGCCAATACCGTGTGGTCCTGGTCACTTTTTAAGCGGCAACCAATGTTGGGTTCAAGTCGTCTTAAGTCCGGATTGAGGTTTTGTTGCTTCGTTTCATTTTGCTCTATCCAGATTATTGCACTTCAGCAGTTAATCGGTGCGCATGCTAATCGACTGGTCTCCAAAAATTAGTTATTCTGAGTAGAGAATTGTTTCGAAATTAGCAAAGAATGCTCGCCGATACACAAAAGAATTCAATTAACCTCAGTTAAAAATTAAATTAAACGATTGGCTAATGTGAGCATTATGACCTGAGCTTTGCGCCAAGAAGCGGGTTGTTTTTGCGGGCTAAATGCAATTTAAGCAGAAGACTTTTTCTCCTGTCTAGAAACGATGTGCACTAGAAATTTATGAATTTGTACTAACCCACTGAAATTATAACCGCAAAGACTGTATTAGAGTTCATTATAGATGCTGTTGCTCTGACCAAAACTCAGTATCAAAATGAACTCGATCGATATTTCTAACTGAGATCGAATGTTATCTCAATAATTGGTACGTTTATATTAACTCATCAAATAGGCAGCTCAGTCCACCTTTGAGCCAAAAGAAACAACGTTTAATTGAGATATCTGATAAAACACCATGATAGGCAGCGAGTAAGAATTGTTTCAGATTGCTGAAATGTCAGGCCGAAGACGCAATAGGCAGAAAAGTAGCGAAAATACTACAAATCAGATCAAAGCAAAATTGAGTAAAGCAAATAATTCTCACGAAGAAATCGAGTTACACGACCAGAGATTCAGGGCTCGGCTCGAGGAATTCAAAACTCCGATGGAAGAAGGAGCTTTTAGACATCGATTGGATCCCGAAAATCCTTCGCCTCAAGAAGAAAAAGAGTTCACATTTCTACGAAATCAAACAAGCGGACCACAACGGCGAATGTACCTCAGTGCTCGGAACTTCATTTTAGCAGAATGGGTCAAAAATTGCAAAACGCAGTTAACATATAGCGATGCGGCCGCTGCACTATTTAACAAAGGCCTAGCATATACCAAAGAACAAACCAATGTTAGCTGTAAAGCGTTCGGATTTTTGGAACGTAACGGGTACATCAATTCTGGTAAATTTGAAATCACCCATCCAAAACCGCAAACGAACAAGAAAGTCGTGGTTATAGGTGCCGGGATTTCAGGCCTGTCTTGTGCTCGTCAGTTGTCGTTTCTCGGTTTCGATGTTACAGTTCTAGAAGCGAGAGATCGCGTTGGCGGAAGGATAGAGACTTTCCAAAAGGGAAGCTATGTTGCTGATTTAGGTGCAATGATTATTACAGGGCTTGGTGGTAACCCTTTTTCTATTTTGGCTCGTCAATTCAACATTCCGTATCGAAAGATAAATAATGAGTGCAAATTGTATGATAATTTAGGAAAAGAAATTGCCGAGGGTAAAGATCAAGTGATAGAACAAGAATTTAATCGGCTCTTAGAAGCTGCGAAGTATGCTGCACATCAACTTGGTTTCACGGAAACTATTCCGGGTAGACCTGTATCATTGGGTCAAACAATTGAGTTAATCATCATGCACCAGGAACAAATGTTGTTGAAAAAGTCTGAGAGATTCTACCAAACTTTGACGAATTTGCAAAGACAAATCAGAGACCGAGCTAAAGAAGCGTCGACACTTTACCACAACATTGACTACGAGAAATCAGTGGTCAGGAAATTTGACGGGAAGCAAGATCGCTCAGTTAAAGAAGAATTTCAGTTTAGATCTGCTGTTTATAACGTTGAAGACTTGACTAAGCGATACGAATCTGCGATTCAGGAAGTCAAAATTTTACAGGAGAAGTTTGACAGTATGAAAAATGACGTACCACTGGATACCTACATGAGTTCGGAAGACCGGCAAGTTTTAGACTGGCATGCTGCTAATCTGGAGTTCGCAAACAGCACACCTTTGAATACGCTTTCGTTGAGTCATTGGGACCAAGACGACGTGAATGAGTTTGCCGGTGATCATTACTCGGTAGAATCGGGACTCGGAGTTATCCCGGAAGCCCTTGCAGAAGGCGTGGACATAAAATTCAACACAGCAGTGTCTAGTATAGACTATAGCACCTCAATAGTAATGGTAAACACGAAAAACGTAGAAGGACTACCCATATCCAAACGGGCGTCATCAAGTGATATGTCTTCAGGCCTTTCCTCTAACGAAGGCAATGGAAGTCAAGTGTTCAATGCTGACGCGGTAGTAGTGTCTGTACCTCTGGGTGTCTTAAAAGAGGAACCAGTAGTGCTTAATTTCAAACCGGAACTTCCGGAGTGGAAAACGGCAGCGATTGATAGACTTGGCTTTGGCAACTTAATGAAGGTTGTCCTGTGTTTTGAGAAGAGGTTTTGGGATACTTCGACTAACATGTTTGGATTCGTGAACACGACCTACTCATCCAGAGGAGAGTGCTATTTGTTCAACAGCCTGTGGAGTGCACCTGTACTCATATCTCTGATTGCAGGTGAGACTGAAAAATTAAACGTTCCAATTGCCAGTGGATTGTTGTTATTGTTGAATAGAATTTACAGCTACTGCTGATGGGATGGCTCCCAGTGAGTTTTTTATAATTTCTTCCTCGAGTTTCTGCAGCCACTGCAATCACATACCATTAACCAGCTGCAGATGTTACCTGCTGAAAGTTCAGGTATTGAGGTAGGTAAGATGAAGATGGCACATTGAAAACAATTTTGATAATTAGCTGCTATAAATAGACGTCAGACAGTAGTGGATTTAGGGGAAGGAGATTTAACAACTTCACCCCCCAAGTGCGTCCTGAAAAGGCGTGCGCGAACAAAGTAGTTTCATAGTCTAAGTCTTCAAAACGGTGCTTTTGGCTCATTTCTGGACCAACGTGAACAATATCTCCCTCCATGTCGACCAAGTAAACTATCTACCCCCCGAGCTGCTAGCGTAATTAAGTTTAAGCTCTAGAATTTATATCCCTCTAGAAACACATAGATCCGCCCTTGATGTCAGTTTTCATTGCTGTTATTTTAATCAGTTTTTAATCTGACCTAGGTGAATCGAATGCAATAATGGACGAGCTAGACGACAGCACAATTGTTGAAAGATGCTTAGAACGACTTCGTACCATCTATCCCGACATGAGCAGACTGAAGGAGAAAGTAGTCACGCGATGGAAGGACGACAAATACTGCTTAGGTCAGTGAAAATTTCAAAACTGTGTTAAAAAACAATTGTAAATAAGTTCATTTGAACGATGATTTTAGAAATTCATTAACAAGATTATAAAGCTTAAGTTTCTAATTTTTTGCCGTATTGATTTTGATACTGGTTTTTGATATAAACAGTTGCGATAACCAGTGTTTTTTTTTATCGGTAACAAGAATTTTTCCGGTCAACAACTTTGTTTTAATTTGAGATTTTTTCGTGAACTCTTTTACTGCTCTCCGCTTAGTTGTAGTGTATCTTAACATTCGCATGCGACTTATCTTGTCCTGCAAGTTACTTTTTGACCAAAAACTTAAAAAAAAAACATTTTTTTGACCACCCCTTTGCCCGAAAATAAAAAAAATCAATTCTTTTTTCTCGACCTAGTTTTTTCTTAAAAAAAGTCTCTTTTTAAATTTTGGTCAAAATGGTTCGATTTTTAAGTTTTAGTCATCAAGACAATTATAATATATTGTATAAAAGAAACTTTGGTCTTATCTTCCATTTTCAGTTCCTTTACACCATCGAGCTTAGTGTTATATTACTAATCATTTTTTTCTTAACCAACGCGCAGTGGCACTTTGCTGCATAGAATTGGCGATTTAAAAACTATAGCAAGTGTTTCAAAATCAAGTATTTTTGAGACAAAAGAATTGTTTGATTTTAGTGTTAAGCCAAATGAGCCAAAAAAAGTGTATCGGTTTTAAGTTTTTGGTCAAAAGAGCTATTATAAAAGTTCTTTTGATTTGCAAATTACAGTTCGTTCAATCATTTTTGGTTAATTTACACATGCGAGCTGGCGAGCGTGTTGTTTTTTTACGAATTTATTTTTTTCAAACCAACTCGCATTTCACAATGCGTTTTTGGTGGCATTTTTACTACGTAGTACTGGCAATTGAATAGCATTCATTATCTCACTGGATCCATTATCTCCGCTATCTCTTCGCCCTTTTTGGTATCTGAAGTTTGCATCCTTTCAATGACCGTGGTGCAGATATGTGGACATGAGACTATTGATTTCTGGTTCGATTCCGGCACATCACAAGTTTCATTTTTAAGACCTTTTTTGTCTATTCTCTCCTTATTTCATTTTTTTTCTTCTTATTGCTATTTTTGCCGTTTGTGTTTGCAAAGTGCAGGTTTGCCTATGAATAGTACATTTAATTGGATCTTAAATTTTGAAGAGAAAAAATCTGGTTCTTGATTTTGTTTTTCTACAGGGGCGGAATTAGGGGACCCTTTCATGAATTCGACCCTTTAACCACATAAAGAGTCCAACTTCATTACTAATTACACTATGGAGCAGCTAGTGTATTAATACGAACCTTCTTTTGTTCTAACCTAACTCGCAGATAAAAGGTTATTATATGGTGGCAAAGTGTTCATTATTTGGTGACACTTTTGCTATAATCGCGATCTGTAGCATTGGTTTGTGATCAATTAAGTGTCCGTGGCTCAGTGGATAGTGCGTGAGACTCATAATTTTTAGGTCGCGATCGGTCGGAGATCGAATCCGAGACGTAGCCAAATTTATCCTAATTTGAGGCTTATTTCTTCTTTTTCTTACTGCACTTAATAGAGCTGCTTTTTGTCATGTTCTCGCTTGTGTTTGCATCTGTGTTTAAGCTTTGCCTCTGTGTTTAAGACATCTTTTTTTTGCCGTCCGACCCTAACTTTTTCTGAAGACTCTTATAGGCCAAGTTATATTTTTTGAGGAGGGAGTGCATCAAAAAACGCACGTGTTTAGTCAAATTTTTTCTAAAAGCACCCAAACAGCATTTTTTGCCTACTTTCTTCAAAATCTCAGTGGTTTGGCGAGCTCGGAATATTCATTTGGTAGACCTAAAAAAAAGTGTCGGCTAAAAATTAAAAGGTCCGCCATGGACCTTCCTGCTGCTGTTTCGAGAAAAGTTGAAATTCCTACAGTTTTGAGTCCCGTATTTTGATATCTTGTCGATGCGTAGAAGTTTTGAAGAAACTCAATTTAATGTCAGTTAAAACGAGTGTTTAAAACAAAACTAAAACAAAATTTCAATCTTTTTTTAATGTTTACCATCCAACGCATTTTCGCAGATCCGTAAGCAACTTGATTATACTTTTATTGATGGGTCTTGTAATTGTACATCTTTTTTTTTCTGAAATTGTTTTGACATTTTTTAATTTTCGCCTTATATTGCGTCCGATGTTTCGACGATAGTGATACTCTAAACTTTCTGACACGATATTTTATAAGTGAGACGCTTAGAATTATCCGTTATTGAATTGTTCAGAAATGGCATGCTTCGGAGGTTGAAGAATTAAAAAAAAAAGTCCGATATAATATTTTTTTCCTGTAACAGTCTCTGCTGCGTGTTTGGTAGTTTTAACAATTGAGATTGATGTGGTCTTCGTTTTTAAGCTTTTACAACGGTGAATTCGGTTTTTCTTCGATCGCCTAAAGTTGAGAAAATACTTAGTTTTAACTGATTCTTCTGGAACAATTTCTATATGCCCATTTATTCAAAGGTTTCAATTCAAGTTCTGTTCTTTTTTGATTGACGGCGTGTCTAAATTGTTCCATGTGCCTGTGTCGAAATTGTATTGCAGCTCTGAAAGATGATCTTGAATTTGTTTTGGTCGTGTCACGTTTTATTCGACATTGTTGTTCCAGGTGCATACTCCTATGTTGCAATAGGAGCCACAGGCGAAGACTATGACCTTCTGTCGAAGCCAGTGTCTGGATTGAGATCGGGGAAGAATAACCTGTTCTTTGCAGGGGAGCACACAATGAGGAACTACCCTGCATCTGCTCATGGCGCGTATTTGAGTGGGCTCAACTCAGCTGCACAAGTAGCAGATCAGTTGATTGGAAGTGTGAGCTCAAGTTATGCTTCAGAAAAATAACAAACTTTGACTGAACTGATTGCTTTGAAATAGTCGAAAGGTGATACCTAACTGATGCTGTTTTTGATTACCGCTTTTGAGTTTCTTATATAAGGTTATTTGAATAATTTAGTATTTTTCAATCATTTTTTTGCCAGTATAAAAGAACTTTTTCCTCAATATAGAGCGATTCTGTAAATGTTGTTTTTAAGCAAACATTTTACACTGGTGATTTTTACGCTTCCGAGAGGCAAGCGCCGTGAAAACGGAATATTGGTTTTTTACCAGGCAAAACAACTTGACTAACAAAATCTCAATCATTTTTTCATCTTAGTCAGCTCGATTATCTCAGACACAATTGGAGCATGCCTGCTTTTTATACAAGCAAAGCTTGTGTGATAGTATGAACTCTCTTTTTTTTCCAACCTATGTCGCAAATATTAGTGTTCATTTTTAAAAAATGTGCATAAGATCAATAACCAGCTATTAAGTACTGCTAATGCTCAGGATATTAACACAGACTATTGTATTACAATTAGCACTTTAGCTTCAAGGGTATCATGGATCTGTAGCGTAGAGGTAAGTAAGGAGACCCGCAACAAAATAACAGGGTTCGAACCTGGGCAGACTCAAAGTTTTACTCATTTAGTATTTCCCAGTAGCGTCATCAGTCATATTTTTGCTTGTGTATGCGAATTACAACTTCGCCCGTGTGTTAAATAATCGTTCTATTCGAAGTTTTTGCTTTTTTACGATTGCTCTAAAATGCCAAATTCGCAAAACTAAAGAAAGAAGTAATTATTTTTTGTTCAGGTTGTGATAATTTTTTTTCTAATTTTTTTTTCCTGTAAAAGTCTGGAAATTTGCTCTCGCTCAAATAAGATTTTTTGACAAGTTGACTTTGATTTCGGTTTAAGATCAGTTCTTTTGCTTTTCTATGCCCGCTATGTAACAGCCAAATGGTAAAGGTCACAAAAAATGTCAATGACTTCTAGTCTCAAAAATGGACTTTAATTTTCTCAATTGACAGCGGAATAAAAATATTTATCCTATGATCCAGTTTTTTCTTTATGAGATAATGTTCAAAAAAGTGCCACTCACAAGCAATACCTAAAATTCAAAACTTTCAAGCGTGATTCTTTTTTCGTAAAATAATCCTTTCCACTAATTTTTTCGGTTTATTTGTTCTTTTACTTCATCCAACCATCTGCTCGCTAAATTTTTCTATTCCTGCATTCGGTTTATTCTATAGCGGACTCGTGACCTCATTTTTTGAGTTTTCCATGTGTGAGTTTTGAGGAGGCGAATTTGAATTTAAATTTCTAAAATGAAATTAAAGTTTTCTTGAAATAATTTTTTTCGTTCAAGTCAACAGTTATCTGTTTAAATTTTGTAGATTTTGATAACGCTTTTTAATTTTTTAACTTCTATTTAAAAATTTTAAGGACTTTTTCCTGTAAATAAATGAGTTCAAAAAATTTTAACTTTAGAAGGATGGTATTTTTTCTTATTAATTTTCCATTTATTTATTTGTTTTCAAGTTTTTGGTATTGATTCACCTCTGAGAATGTTTTATTTTACAGCATGAAACCTAACTTTCTCTATCTTTCTCTAACTGGTATTGTTATACTGTATTGATGCAGATAATTGAAGTCTAAGTGTTTTGGGCTGAAAAGTTAATTGCTTTTACGCTTGCGATTAGCAAGCGTCATCAAATCGGAATACAGACTTTTTGGGGGATAACTCGTAAAACAGAAAACTTGGTTTATATTTCCTTGGAATTTTGTAGCTTCTTCAGCGCACTTTGTTTAGAGTTAACAATTACGACTGGGAGGTTAAAATTTCTAGGTCAAAACCTTGCCGGGTCCGTTTTCTTTCAAACTCTTTGAATAGCGTTTTTTGTTTTCAGAAAAATGTCTGCTTATGGCTGTACGCTGACATTTTGTCGGCTTAGCTGTCACGTCACGGATTCTTTTTTTGCGCTTCAATTATTTTGATTGTGTTGCAAACAAGTTTTAATGTAATTGAAGGTGTTTTGTCTATTTCAGCAGTTTGTAGCTTACCACATCTGATTTTTTTTGTAATTTCTCTGTTTTTTTTCTTATTTGGCCTCAAAAATTTCGGCTGTAAATTTATTGGCTTATTGACCTAATTTTGCCTCGCTTTGCAGAAAAACAGATTTTAATTATGATGTTTGTATCCGTAGGGGGCGTTAAATTATAGAATTTGAGGTTTAAAAAGTTTTTCATGACAACAATTTTGTTTCTCAATGGAGTTTACCTAATTTTTGACGGCAAAATACCGCTTGAAAAAGGTTTCCGTTGGCGGTTGTCGGCCTATATTCTCTAAATTTCTAAAATATAATATAAAACAGATGAAGCGTGCCATCCTACTGAATTAATTATTCAAAAGACCTAAACTATTCAGGTTTTTCTGATATGCAACGTATTAACGCACCATATGCGAAGGCTAGCTGAAGATTTCAAATAGTCCAATTTCTCGTGATTTCAAAATTCTGGTGATAAATTTTTTATTTAATTTATGGCAGAAGGGAGTTTCTTTGCTTATTTTACAGCCGCCGGAACTCTTCTATAATACTTGACGACTTATAAAGAAATATTTTGAATTCTGAAACGTAAGTAATGTTTGTGTGTTATTCCCTGCTTGCTGCCTCGGATCTTTGTGCCACCTATTTATATTACAAATCCAAACGGTGAAAAAGCCAGTCTCTGGCCACTTTTAGTTTCCTTTATTTTCACAAACTGGTATGCGGAAAACCGGTAAGATAATGAAATACCGCTGGCTCACTGAAAGCTTGGAAACTTCAAATCTTAAAAGTCATTAAATTTTGATCAAAACAGAAAGTGATCAGAAAAAGTTGATTTTTGTAGTGTTTATTGAAAGACCTGTACAAATTTTTAAAACGTTTTGCAATTCGATTAGGTAATACTTTAATCACAGCAACTTTTTGCAACACTTTTCGGGTTTTTGCGCCGGTTTGTTCAATTTTGGTTTCATTTTCCCGTTCATTTACATTTTCTTGAAAATCGACGCAAAAGATCATTAAAATTTTATATCTCATATATTAGCAAACTTTGATTTTTTTTTCAATATCCACTGCTAAAGTTACAATAAAATGCATTTGCGCAGCTGGTTCTCATGAATCTAGACAAATATGGTTTTATTTCTGACAATTCACAAAATTTTAGTGTGTTAAAATTCTCCATCTAAGCCTTCAATATTGGTTACTGTTTTTTAAAAACAATTGTATGCGCGGCCTTTGAAAGTTTTCAGTTTGAAAAATCTGTTAGACTTACCCATTTTGTAACTGTGTAACTGTGTTTGCTTGGTGACAGATCATAATACGGTGGCATGTCACGGAACCGAGAGCCCGGATAGCAGAAAAACAAATTCGTTCCCGGATAGCCGAATTTGTTTTGTTCCCGGGTAGTCGAAGTTTTTTGTGTTCCCGGTAGCAAAAAAAAATCGATTCGATCCGCACCAAAAATTAATTGCTGAAAATCTTAAATTGTTTTACCATAAATAGTGAAATTTTTTTCAAAATTCATTATAGCCCCCATCTCAAGTAGTTTATAGACCCTCAGTTAGAAAATTTATATGTTGGGGGAAAATTGCTCTAAAAAACTGAAAATTCACTCGAGCTCCTTTTGAATCGGCTAAACTTGAGCTACCTCGAAACTCCTCGAAAATCAAAAAATCCGATTGATCCACACCAAAAATAATCGCTGAAAATGTTAAATTGTTTTGTCATATATAATGAAAAAGTTTTTTTCCCATTATAGCTCCCTCATCGCAAATAATTTATAGAGCCTCAAAATTCAAAAGTTTTATGATTGGGGAATGGATTGCTTTGAAAACCTAAAAATTCGATCGAACCTTCTTTGTATTGGCGAAACTTGATCTATCCAGAAACGCTGTAAAGATCTTGTTTTGGACACAACGTTGCTACTGAGGAAAAATACTTGAAAACAGTTGCAAAAAAAATTGAAATTTTGAACAATTTTTGGAGCCTGTTCTCTGTGTCCATCTCAAGGCACTGAATTTGTTTTGCTCGTATTTGTTTATTTACTGGTTAGCCGATTTTTTTTGTTCACTGATAATCAAAAAATAACTTTTTTTGGATAGCCGAAAAAAAATTGTTCTCGGATGGTCGAAAAAAAATTGTTTCCGGATAATAGACGGAAAAACTTTGCATTATCAAAGTGGTCGCGTTATTATTGCTTTCTAATTTCATGAAATCAAATTAACTCATAGAAAATATTTTGAGTCTATTGGATTTTTAATTGGCGAAGTTCCGAATAAAAAGCAGGATAGTTTAATCGCTCCATTAAAAAAAATCCAAATTTTGTTACAAAATTTTTCTTATTCTCAAATTCAGTTTCACTGCTAATGCACCTAACAATTTTTCTTTACATTTTTTTCGGCAATTCGGTAATGCAACTCTGTGGTTAGGAAATCAACATACCAAAACTTTTTTAAAATGTTTACTCGTGTGGAATTTGAAGCAGCTTTGACCAAAAGTTTTTACGCAGAAAATTATGGCCCTCGGAATAGTCAATTTTTGATTTTTGACCGTTATGAGAATCGTTTTGACTTTTCTCAAAAACCAGCCACTCAAAACCGATAATGTGGGTTCAATTGAGATAATGCGTAGAGGGAATCTCCCTGCATTAGCGGCCAATCACAAAATTTTTTACACAAAGTCTTATCGCCTTCGAATTTTTTTTTGATATTTTGACTGTGTCTCAAAATTTTTGACTTTTCTCGAGAACTACCTTCCCAAATCTGAGATTTTGAGAATCATCTTTTCTGCTTGAGCGGCCACAACTTGGTTTTTTGCAGAAAAAAAACCTATGGGTTTTGGAAAACCTTTTGACCATTTTCTAGAATTTTTGATCGTTTTGTAGAAACTTTTTGAATTTTTTAAAATTTACATAAGAAAATCCGAGATGAAAAGTTTAATTGAAGGAACTACAGGGTGTTTCAAATAAACTGTAATTTTATAAAACGCTATAACTTTTTTTTGAGAAGAGATAAATACACAATTTTTTCTGCACAAGATAGATAAGTGGCGGAGATTTGAATATCTGATAAAATTGTTTTATAAAAGATGCTGAAAGTGTCCGCCGTTTTCAGCAACACAGCTTTGTAATCTTTTCGTCAAATTTCTCAATGACTCTTCGATATTATCGGGCGTTATTGTATTTCGGGCATCTTCTACAGTTTGCATGAGTTCGTCAATACTTCGTGGATTCGCACCATGAACAATTTTCCCCAGATGACCCCACAGCCAAAAATCTAGGGGATTCAGGTCCGGACTCTGAGGTGGCCAGGGTATAGGGGTTCGTCTACTTATAATTCTGTCGTTGAACTTTGTCCCAAGCCAACTGAGTACGCGTCCCGTGCAGTGACATGTGGCTCCGTCTTGCATAAACCATATGCGCCTCAAGTTTCGTCGTTCTCGAAGGACTGGCCAGAGGTCGTGTTCCAGCATGTTCAGATACGAAAACTGGTTCAGTGTTATTGGTCGTTGCTGTTCGTCTACGAACCAAAACGGGCCAAGAACAGCTCCTTGAAGGAAACCCATCCAGCACATCACTTTCTTTTTGCCCTGGTACTTGCACTCCGCGTATTCTCTGGGGTTAACTAAACTCCATCTCCTATCGTTTTGAGAATTTGGAGGGCTGTCGAGCACCCACCACTTTTCGTCTGAGAAAATCACCCGTGATGTGAAATCTGCCGCTGTTTCAATCTTGCTCAAGCACCAGACACCAAAAGTAAGTCTCAAGCCGAAGTTCGTCTCTTCAATTTGGTGTGTTTTGAGCACTTTGTAGGGCTTCATTTTGGCAGCTCTCGCGACTCTCCAAGTTGTGGTGCGGCTCAACCCCCAACCAGCTGCTGCTTTAGTTATTGAATCTTTAGGATGAAAATCAAAGTGTCTTATAATACTGGTATTCGCTTCATCGGTTCCTGGTAACCCCGTTCCTTTTCGATGCTGCCCTTGAAATTTCGATAACCCGCCTCTTTCTTGGAACCGTTTCCACACTCTGATAAACTGCGTAAGTTGAAGTGTTGATGCAACGCGTGGGGCAATGTAATATTCATTGATATATCTTCTCCGAACTTCAGTTGGGGATTCATAAATTGCAAACAAACAAATGATCCGTTTTTCTTCGTTTACTAAGAAAACCATTTCGTTGTTTTCATTTACGTATGAACAAATAGTTTAAAAAATTTTTTGTTGCGTGGAAGCGTGAGATAGTTGGAAAATCGCGGGTATTCACTATCGAGTTCAATTCATCAACGCAGTTTTTGAGTTTTATCAAATCTCCGCCTGTTCTACATAATATCACCGAATTTGAAGTCGAACTGATCAACAGTTATGAAATGAGAAGCTTTTATAACATTACAGTTTATTTGAAACACCCTGTAATTGCGATAAGTGTTCCTGCAAAAGCGGCGACTACGTAATTTTTATAGGAAAAATGTTGTCTTAAGAAAATTGTTTATCTCAAAATTTTCAGCCTTGTCGCTTTTTTTACTATCGAAACAACTAAATTTTGAGCAAAATCCAATTTTTGAAATCACATTTTTTGTGCTGCATCAGTATAGCAACTTCATTCATTATCAAACACGTACCTCCAGCTTTAGCCGGGCCTTGGATTAATTTTTTAATCGAAGATTTGTTTACCTAATTTTTTTTTTCAAAGTTTACAGTTTATTCGACTTAGGTTTTTTTTTTATGTTTGTGTTGTGTCCTTAGTAGTGCGAAGCTCTGCTTTGCTTCTGTGTGTTGAACATTAGGTAGACTTTAGGTCGAAATTATCATATGTGTTTTTTTTGCAATTGGAATGGGTGAAAATGAAAAAAAAATTTATGAGTAAAAAAGGGACATTAATTATTTAATTTTTATTCCCCTTTTTACTTGCTTCAGCAAGCTTGCAAGAATTGTGTTATAGCTATATCACGGCTTCACTTTTTCCAATACAAAACTCCGAAATTGCTAATTTTGTTATCAATTTTGCTGCAGATGAAGCAAAATGTGCTCTTCGCTGTTTAGGAAAACTTTGATTTGTTTCTTAAGCGTCAGAAACAAAATTGCGTAGAGATGTCAAGTTGGATGTTCGAAATCAGTGTTTTGATTTCCGTAGAGAGCATTTGTTTTTCAAAACTGTGTCGTTTTCTTGCCTTTTTCATTACTTTTTGCTAATTACATTTCTCCTATCGGCGTTTTGTCGTTCGTGTTTACAAAAAACAACTTTGACTCTGTGTTATATATGGTAAAATTTTAAAGGAACAAGGCAACTGGAGATATCTTAAAGAAAAAAGCAACTCAATTTTTGCGTTTTTGTTCCGGCTATTGAAAATGGAAGGAAGTATGTATTTGGTGTTTTATTTTTTAAATACTTTTTGGCTGTTTTTTGTTTTCCATGCAGGTACCACAAATAATCAAATCATCGGACAGGGTCGAGTAATAACAGAATCAACAATAAAAGCCGGTAGCTGGGCAGGTAGCACAGAATGTTCCGACCGAACACATTTTCGGAAAAAAAATCCGTTCTTCTTTTTTCAAGTTAGTGTCTTTTGTTGAAGGTCGTGCGATGATGCAACTACACAAACGCGTAGAAATTTCGTAAATTAGGCATAAACGGCTCCATTGTTTTCAAAAAATTAATAAATAAAAAACATGAATAAAAGCTTCGAAGTTTTTTTTCTTTCAACTTTTACACTAAAAACTCTTACAACTTTATAATTTTTTGCCGGAGAAGAGCTAGTTAAAGCAAATTTTTATTTAGCTCTTCTTAGGCAAAAACGTGTCAGACATTTTTGAACTTTTTAGCGAAAAAAATTGAACAAAAAAATCGAAGATTTTTTTTCGCGATTTTTTTTTGTTTTTTTCTTAAAACAATTGAGCCGTTAATGCCTAATTTACTAAATTTCTACGCGTTTTTCTAGTTGCGTCATCTCATGATTTTCACAAAAAGACACTAAACTTTTCTTTTCAAATCTGTACGACTATCTTATATAACCCGGCTAAACAAATTATTATCTTTTGATCAAGCGTTTCCAAACAAAAATTATATAAAATGATCGGAAATGTTGCAAAATTTACTCTCGCAATTAGCAAGGTTATTGTAGTCAGACACTAGATTTTTCAGCCATAGCAGTTTGGCTAACGTATTCCCAAAAGATGGTACAGTTTTTATAATAAATCAAATCCAATGACCGTTTCAACACATTTAATCAGCTAACGCCCATATTTGGGACGGCAAAAGTCCTGTATTCAATTCCGGTCGGGCGCCGGATTATCATTTTTCTGCTTGTCTTTATAAACTCACTGTCCAAATCATGGAGTTTTGTTCGGAATTAAGCAAATTTTACTATAAATGAAAATCTTATTGATTCATACCAGCAATTTGTAATTTTACCACCTTAATTTTCCACTGTCGTCTACCTATTAGTTTTTTGCATGAACACCGTTGGATACTTTTTGTTTCAGAACTATTTTATCACTATAAATTGGGTTTTTTACAAGTTTTCTTCAAGTCGAACTTCACGCCAGACAAGCATACAAAAATTTTGGTTAATTTTGTTTCTTACATTTTGTTTTATATTCTTTACTCGATGGGTTTCGTCTAATTTTTTTTCAGATTGCTGCCATGATATTTTCTAATTAAAATAATTTGTTTTTCTTGCAATTTCCTTGATTTTATCGACATTTTTTCAGCTGTCTGCTTTTTATGTTCCTTTTCATCAATTTTTTATCAATTTTTTAAAATCTTTATCAATTTTTTATCAATTTTTTTTTTAAAAAAATCGGTTCATCGATCCAAATAATGAAACCAACATTAAACTTAAAAATTAATTTTACTTTTCCGGCATAATCGTAGTGACTCAAATTAGCTACCATCAATTCGGAAAGCTTCAATTTTAAATAAAGTCTAGTCTATAGTTCTAACAGGTTTTTTTTAAGTTAATAGACAAAATACTTAGACTACGTTTTTTGAGAGGCCATGTCTCAAGAACGTTAAAAGTCCTTCACTAAAAAGTTTGAATTACCGATTTCTTTGCTCAGAGAAAATCAAAAGAGGAAGGTTTAACAGCTGAGTTGATAAGTGCTGAAAGATTGTCTGATTTTCACCCTCGTTTCGATCAGACAAATTGATTTTTCAGCTTTCTGTGACTGTCTCCAAATGTCAAAATTCGTGAGCAGATTCTCCGCAGATATAAAGTACCAACAGAACCCCTCGCATACTTATGCGATAAGCTGGTATAACTTGCTTCCCGTCCCTGTTTATCATTTGCGACTCCCTTCATTTTAATCCACGACGACGGGCGAAACTGCAGGTAACAACTTCAATTAAAGTCTCCCTTTAATCCCACCTTAAAGCTTTTGTTGTTTGTAATGAATCGAAAAATAGATCTCGATACAACATGCGAACTTATCTCAATGAATTGGTCATTTTCTCTTTTTTTGCCTGCTATAAATGAAGTTAAAGTTGGACTAACATAGTTATAAATGTAAGATAGCCCTTAAAATGTTTACTTCGGCTGACTTTTGGGCCAATAACAAGCCGTGTTTTTCGAGTTTTACCAGCCATTTACATAAATTCAGGGAATTTTGATTAATGAAGGAGCGTAAACATAAATTCCAAAAAGAAAAATGTTGTCTAAAATTATTGCTGAATTTGTAGACCTGGTTGGAAACATGCTACAAGTTAATTTATTTAAGTGATCAACAAATAAGCACAGGGCTAGCAGATGAAAATCGATCCTACTTTGAAAATTCTCATTACCCATTTGTCCTGGTGCATTGGAGACTTTATAAATGAGCTTCATAGTTTGAAGAAACAATCCTTGGGTTATTTATTTTATTCTTATTTGAGTGGTATACTAACTTCCCAAAAGTTTATGGGTATTTATTTGTTTGTTAAATTGAAAACATGATATCGTAATCATGCCGCGACAAAAACGAAATAACAAATCGTCTGCAACATCTGGTTTTAATAATCAGCCAAAAATCCAATTCAAGAACAGTTCACCGCCTATCAATGGTCCTCATACACCCTATTTGTTATACGGACCAAATGGCGATATAGCTTTCAACACTTACCCTAGTAGTTTTCAACAATCATCTATCCCCAATTCTCCTTTGAATAACACTACCCAAACGCAGAAAAGTGTGAAAAATACACCAAGTAAGCACAACCAAAGCAATGGGGGAGAGGTGAATAGTGTGTGGACGGCGCAACCTGCGTTTGATTACGAGCCTCTTCGTTTCGCAAATGGACAGCCTCGTCGATTCGAGTTGGCTAACGGGACCCCTTCGTCTCCCATATTGTACTACAATAGACCTTCACTAGAGGTTAGAAAGTTTGAAATCATCTTTAACGACCCAAATTCATTATTAGCTGCAAAAAATACGTTTTTTTTCTTCAATTTTCCAGTCCCTTGCAAAAAGGTGAGGGATTCGTTACCCTCTACATTATTTACCCTACGCTTAATTCGTTCTGGCAATTCGGGTGGCAATTCGTTTCGAAGTACCATAGGGGCGCTAGTTTGAGAGATCCAAAAAACGGATGCCTAGAAATATTTCCCCCTATTGCAAAAAAGTGGGGGTGTGGGGACTCGTCATTAGGTACAAAATCCGTGTATGCTCGTTCTTAAATTGGTCATTTAAAGGGTTGGATAGTTGTTGTAGACACCATAGGGCAGAAATTGTTTCTTCTTTTTTTAAGCCGACCAATTTGATTTCCCCAGCTCTCCGAAAAGACTACAAGGACCCTATTTTGCCAAAAAATTTTCTGTGATGCAGGCAAACAAACAAAAAAACAGGCTAAAAATGACGTTTTGAGCACTTTAAAATTATATTTAACCAAAAAAATTGCGTTTTTCGGCGTGCGCTCACCTCTAAAATTTGCCAAAAATGTATTTCGTAAAATTATACCAAAGGTGCCATTTGAAAGCGAAATTTTGGGCACTTGGCTAAAATTTCGTGCTATCTATGTAATCTAAAATAATGTTATCATCTGTTGATATTACGCTCTGCTTAATATTCCATCCGGACTCTGGAATCAGAGACGGTGGTTGATTAACATGATTAAACTTCGCTTTGTTCCGGTTATATTTCAGTGACTCTACTTGTTGAAGGGCTAATTTTGAAATTGAAATTGAATATATTCACCGTGCAATAAAACCTTATGCCAAGCGTTAACCCCGTACCATTTCTTTTGATCTGCTAATTTTCATCTGTTGTTTGTCCGACTGATAGGAGACAGGAATTTATTTTTATTCAAGAGTAATCAATCATAACAATAAAGTTGTCGACTTGGAAATTATATTTTGCAAAGTCGCGTTTGCAAACCTTATTTAAAATTTAATCAAAAAGGCGCAAAACGACATGAATTTTGTAAATCAAAGTATTTTTTACTGTCGAAAACGGATGTGACAAAATGATATCAAACTTGTCCGAAAAAATTAGAATCTAGTTCTGGGGCAAAATAATACGCACGGCCGATTTGCAAATTAACTTTTTGATTATATTTCCAGAGCTCTTATTCGCTACCTGCACCTAATCAAGTCCACCATGTCACATTTCCATCTCCCTCGCCTCCCCTTCGCGGAGGAGGAATAGCCAGACCGTTGACTGTGCCCAATACCCCAATTATCCACGGAATCACTCTACCCCCTGCTCCCCCTGACTTCGGAATCGTGGCACCGAAAAGTAATCAGCGGAACAGCATTTTAAGTTCTAACATTAATTCATCATCTTCGTTACTTTCGAGCGGTCAGTCTGTAAAACCCATTCTGAAAAACTCGACAGGAGGCTCCTCGCCGACCAATCATATTGATGCAACGAAGGACTATTTAATGAAGGAGTTGTCGGATTTAGGCGAGAGTGAAGAGAAGCATCTTCGTAGGCTGATGCAAGTCGATGACAATGACGATTGCACGGCGCTGTCTCGACTGTTCTTCCAAGTAAGGCTTTGAATGAATCATTTTTGATACTGTCGTTGAGATAATCGAAGCTAAAGAATTTTAAACTAAAACACCTCTCAGGATTTTGATGTAGTCATTTTACAACCGCTGTCATATAAATTGAAATCATTGGAGATTCTTTAATAGATAGCATAGGGGAGGAGATTGTTGAGTGGATCCAAAATTGTTAGCTAAACCCAGTGACTCTGTGTTAAGGAAAGCACTATGGTGCACGGTGTGGCCAGAGCGGCCAAGCTGGGTTCGGACTTGAGGAGATTCATCTGGGTGGCTCTGGTGATACTGTGTCTGGCTGGATTCACCTGGCAGACCTGTAGTCTCCTCGTGGACTTCTTCCGCTGGCCAGTGACTGTCATTACTCAGATGGAACACACCAGGACTCTCACTTTCCCTTCCATCTCAGTCTGCAACATGAACAAAGTTAGTCAACATCAACAATTAAATGCACCATATATGAAAGAGGCAATTTTCTTACAGTTTGTCACCCTGAAGTGATAATTCCTCGATCAATCCTTTTTTAGGGGCGAGCGATTGTAGCACTGCCTCAGGAACAATCATCTTTATGAGTGGCGAAATTCAGTTTCGATTATACAATACTTCTGTCAAATTTTTTAATATCATGAGTCATTGAGCAAGGAATTGATATTAAGACAAGCGTATCGGTGCTAAGAGGTAGCTATTTGTCAAACAATTGGTAAGAGTTGGCACCTGTCCCCAATTGTCGTCCAAACAAGGACGTGACTTTGATCCAAACTGTTTTAAAAATGAACAAATTTTCTCCTAAAAAAGAAACTGATTTTCTAGATCATGGCCAGCAAGGTACAGTCTACACGTTTCTCCAGTCTGCAGGAACTAGACCAGTACGCCGCAGAGAGTCTTCCTGAGGAGCTGTCCAGGTACCTGGAACGCGTGAACAAAACCAGTGAATTGAAAGTATGCGGGGGTGCTGGGGAGAGGGGGGACTTGTGGCAGTGTCCAGGGGTGCACTACTGTATCCCAAGAGAGTGGAGGTGTAATGGGAAGCAAGACTGTCCCAACAATCAAGACGAAATCGATTGTGCCGGTAAGATTGTTATTGTTTTTCAAAACATATGGTGATAAAGACGTAAACATTGGTCGTGCTTGAAATAATTTGACACAGATCCAAAAATAGTAAAAAATAATTTAAATGAAAAATCAGCTTGTTTTGGTGTTCCTTGAAAAACGTTTGCAGAAGCTGCTTCAAAACAAAACTTTTTTGGAGCGCAGTTGTTTATGAATGCTCTATAAAAAAATTAAATTCGAGTTTTGAAATTCTAGCTAATGGATTCGAGCTGAGAAAGTCACAAATTACCTATAAACACATTACAAACGAGGGGTTCTGCAGATTTTTTTCACATAAACTTTTCAAAAATAAAGTCGAGTTCTTTGCTTTTTCGCCCCTCAAATCGTCAAATCGTCCAACGGCCTGAAATCTTTTACATTAAGTCAAACTTTTATTCATTGCATTGGCTTAAATACTTCCTTTCTCAGCTCAAGTGAGGAATTCGATCATATACCTTTTATACCATAAATATACCTTTTTCTTAAGATCGAAACTGGGTTATTCTGGTGAATGACACAATACACAAGTTTCTTTCTATCCGAAATTCAAATTTGTAAAAGCATCAGATTTGAGTTAGTTGCTGAAGTGTCATCAATTTTATTTATTTCAAAAGCGGCAGTTTGTATGATTTCACAGTTTATTCATCCCATTTTTTGAAAAAAAAAATAAGCAAAACTTGAGGATGCGTTTCCAATGTCACCCAGTATACATTTAATTTATAAATTGTGCGGTGAACGCTGCTAAATTGTGCGGTAAACGCTGCAATATAAATTGTGCCTGTAAACGCTGCAATATAAATTGTGGTTTATTGTTTACCTGTCTGTATGATATTACTCTCCTAAATAAACAACTTTGATGTTTCCAATTCGCCTTTCAAAACCAGCCATAAAATGCTACTATTACAATGGGTTTATCGAAATGTTACTAGAATGAAAGAATAACTTTTGGAAATAGTTTTTCTATTCTTCTTTTTTTTCAATTAAGTTAAAAAAAATTTTGAGAGTTTTCTAAGTATATAAATTTTCAATCAAATTCATTTAGAAAAAAACAGTATAAATTTATATTTTTCAATATCAACAAAACTCCTCTGACTAGTTTTTACTTACAACAAATGTCTGTTATGAAAAAATTTTGAAGATCCATTCTAAATTTTGCGTAAATATTAATTCTGAGCCTTTTCAATCATTTCATCACCCCTAAGAAAGAAATTTAAATTAAATCAAAAAAATCAGAAAATCATAAAAACGATATATATCCAGCGATTCAAAAAAACCTATGAAAAAATTTTCGAAAAATGTAAGCCTAAATTATTCAGTGAATGGAATCTAAATTGCAAAGTGTATAAAATAACATGTGACATGCGGATGCGGTTCATAATTGATGCCAATGCTGATGCAGTCCAAAAAAGCTTTAAAAAACAGTATGAGTATATAAATCAATGTATATATATATAGAGCATTCATAAACAACTGCGCTCCAAAAAAGTTTTTTGTTTTGAAGCAGCTTCTGCAAACGTTTTTCAAGGAACACCAAAACAAGCTGATTTTTCATTTAAAGCTGATTTTTCATTGGAACTGTGTCAAATTGTTTCAAGCACGACCAATGTTTACGTCTTTATCACGTCAAATATATGGAGCGTAGTTGTTTATGAATGCTCTATAAAAAAATTAAACTCGAGTTTTGAAATTCGAGCTAATGGATTCGAGCTGAGAAAGTCACAAATTACCCATAAACACATTACAAACAAGGGGTTCTGCAGATTTTTTTCACAGAAACTTTTCAAAAATAAAGTCGAGTTCTTTGCTTTATTCGCCCCTCAAATAGTCAAATCGTCCAACGGCCTGATTCTTTTACATTAAGTCAAACTTTTAATTATTGCATTGGCTCAAATCCTTCCTTTCTCAGCTCATATGAGGAATTCGATCATATACCTTTTATACTATAATTATACCTTTTTCTTAAGATCGAAACTGGGTTATTTTTCTGCGTTAAGATCGAAACTAGCGTAATTTTTCTGCGTGGTGTGTTAAGAAGATCTGACGTAAAACTTTATTTTAAAAATATTCGACAGTCATTCTAATATAGACAACTTGGACAGAAATTTTTGTAGAGAAATGTATAGAAAATAGAAAATTAAAAAAATGTAAAATAGAGTTCAAAAAAATCAACAATTGCTTTGCAAATTTTTGCAGAAAGTTTTTGATTTGTTCTGAAGAATTTGATTACCAAAATGGAGCTTGAAAACTCCAAAAACTAAATTTGCTTTTTTAAAACTAAGTTTGCAGGGTTCAAATGAGGCATAATAAAGCTGTTCTAAGCCTGCTTGCTCGCTTTATTGAATCGAATTACGACGAAAATCAAAAAGTTCAAACCGGTTTTTCTCGACACAAGGAAAAAAATTTTTAAGGTGGTTCTAATTACAACTGAAAGGGCTTTAGTTTGATATATGGCTCAGTCCAGTCCAATAACTATTTGTGGTACCTCATTTTGCGTGGAAAACTAAAAGAAAAAAACTAACAGACACCCGAATACAATGTTCCTTCCCATTTTCAATGGTCCGAACAAAAAGGTTAGATTGGAGCTTCAAAAATTTTGCATAAAAGACGTACTTTTGTAATTCAAAAAACCCTCGTCAGGTTTTTTTTTTATCAAAACAACCTAAAAAACTGCAAAAATTTGAATTTATGGGTTCAATAATGTGCACTGGGAGGATGATGTTTTTATTTTCTCCTTATAGCGCATAAACATTAGCTAGGAGAATTGTTCAAAATACGAGGCCCTACATAAAAAAGATGGCCTTAGTTTTTCTGGCAATTGAGGCGTTTTAATGTCCAAGACCTTTACTTGAACATAACCGAGCAACAAAACAGATCCTTAGACGTTTCTGCAACAGCCGATCTGTTTATACGTTCGAAAAGTTTTCTTAAATAAATTTTACCTTGATTTGTTTTAAGCATCAGCGCTAGATATACTCAATAATGGTCAGCAGAGTGTTTCATCACCAAAATGATTTTTCTAACTAGTTATAAAGGGCAAACCTGGAAACGCCTTCGAAGCATTTTTTTTATTTGATCAAATCCGATCATTTTAAGTTGTTTCATCCACCAGGGATCAAAAACAAGCGAGTTACTCAAGTATTTGCGCTGAAAACTTAAACTGTTCTTTTGCATTATTGACAAAAACCGAAAGCTTTTTATTCCGTAACTGTAGAACAGAAAGCAAGATCACCTGTTTCATATTTTTGTGAGTTTTTTTTTTCATTTTCAAATTGTTAAAAAAATCTTTCAAAAAACTGCGAAACAAATTAACATTTTTCTGTAAATTATTTTGCTTTGATAGGTACTACAGAAAATGCATACCTCAGCAAATCTTATTTGTTACGACCACTTCACTTTGTCGAAAAAAAATCAGATGTGATGGAATAATGATATTGGCTCTATTTTTTTCATCCAATTTTTACTATCTCAATAAAAATCAAAGGGGTTTAGTATCGTATTACTTTTGACTAGGAGACAGGTGCGGTGTAATACTAAAACCCTTTCAGCTTTGTCTCGGATTTTTGAATACACTGAAAAACAAATTAGTGTCAAAAAAAAATCTGTATGTTTTCATTTGCCAAATTAATAAGTTTTCAGACTGGAAATTTTAAAATAATTTTCAAATCTGGGATTTTTTGAATTTTTTTATCATTTATTGACTGGGTTTTATGGCTCCACTACATTCCATTTTTAATATTTAGTTATAACACTAGCGAGCTAGCGAGAGTAATGTTTTGCATGGCGCTAGTTTTTTTCCAACCTAACTCGCAAATAAAAATGCTCATTTGGAAGGGACTTTTGGTATACTCACAATTTTTAGCACTAACAACTTCTTGGCATCTGTTCTCTGCTCTATTTGTCGCAAGTGTTTGGCTATCTATAAGTGAGCGCGTGGCACAGTTGGAACGACGTTAGGCTCCTAATCTACTAATCGGAGGGTCAACGCGGCACTTAGCACTGGTTGTATTTATATTTGGTGGCATTGTCGCTGCATATAGCATTGTCATTTTATTAGCCACTATAGCTGTATCATTGGTTCGAATCCGACACATAGCAAAAGTTTTACTAATTCGAGGCTTATAGCTACTTTTTCCTATATCAACTTTGTAGGGCTTGTTTTGTCGTTTGCTGGCTAGTGTTTGCGAAGCAAGTGTGAAAATTTGCAATGTTGAAACACTGTGTTACTTGCGCTACAAATGACTATGCTTGTTTATTCTGCTTTTTTGAGGAAATTTTGTGGGGATATTCAGGTCCTCCCTTTGTACTATTTTGAGATATCCATTTTTGTCGGCGGACCCTAAAATTTTCTTAAGGCTCCTTGGGCGACAATATATACTAATTTTGAGGGGGCGCGCGCGCCAAAAAAACGCGGTTTTTTGGTCAAAGTTTTCCAAAAAGTGCCTAAAAACGCCGTTTTTGGCCTTTTTTCAAAAACTTGCCTGAGGCGCAGAAAATTTGGTCAAATTAGGGTCTTTATAGAGATTTGGAAGACCTCAGAAAATCAATTTGGTCGACCTAAAAAAAGGGTCGACAAATTTTTCAAAACTTTTTTTGAAAATCCGCCCCCTCGAGAAATTCCTAGATCCGCGCCTGCCCTTGCATGCTTTTAATTCTAAGTTCTTATTTGTCTTCCTCAGACCAGTAAAAACCAAACGGAGAAAACCCACTGTTTACAAGGTGCAAATTATCGGTCAGTGTTTCCTTTGATCAAGGAGCAGTTTTTTCTTAACTAGCAACACTGACCTATTATATAACAAGATTATTTAAGATGGTAGATATAAAGTATAATCTGGCCCTAGATCAGAGGAATCAGTAACGCCTTTGAGACCAGATGAGGAATTGATTTATTTACAGCCGCTATGAAGTCAATAAACGACGAATACATGCGGCAAGCTCTTATTCATCGCTCCTCCTTCCAAGCTAAAGAGTGCTAATAGATAAAATTTCAAGACCCACAGAATAAATATAGTTACGACCACTGAAAGTAGTTTTCGAATATCTGCATGCCACGACGAAAAGAAACTTTACAATATTGCTGTTCTTGGCCCGACAGGGAAAGAATCTACATGCTGCGGAAACTTTTTTTGGTGAGACTTGGACTTTTTGGAAAACTTACGCTAAGCCAGCATTAAATTGGCATCATCCTAATAAATTTGGTAAATCAACGTCATTAAAATTTTCTGGCTGCTTTTCGATTAGCAGAGTGAATTGAACGACTGCTCGTATATCAGGGCAAAGCTCTGAATGTTCCGACTGTCCCTTAATTCATATCGAATAATTTTTGTGAAAAAAAACATTGAAAACCTATAAGTTTTGGACAATAACAAAGTGTGAAATTGTGAAATTGTGTGTCGTACGAGATTGATACGACCAATTTGCTAGCCTCAATTCAATTTGGAACGATTTTGTTGAGCGGGATAATTTGCCGCGCATAATTAATTCGCGTTACGCCCTCAGCATTAAGAATAAACCCTTCAAAGCGCGCATAATTTAGTCCAGAACATGGCAAATTTGGCAATTTTCAAACCCCAGAACAGTACAAAAAAATTGGAAGTGAAATATCTTTTTACATTTGAACTCAGGAAGTTAATATCTTCAATGGGCTATGAAATTTTTTGTTGATTATTTCGATCGGTGAAAATTGACTGAATAAAAAAACCACACCGAGCATAAATATTCCGTTTTCTTCGAAAGTCGGAACAATATTCCGTTTTCTTCGAAAGTCGGGACAGATAGAGCAAATTTATAACGAGACTGCTCGTATCGAGGCAAGGCCCCGAATGTTCCGACTCGTTTTTGAGGTCTATGGAGCAGTAATAACATGAAAAAATAAATGTAAAAAAACTAAAACACATTATTTTTGCAAAAACCCACCACCCACACACTATTTAAAAAACAAAGTGATAGATTTCGCTCCTAGTAACAAATCAATTAT
Organism: Symsagittifera roscoffensis; assembly: GCF_963678635.1. Classification (NCBI taxonomy): domain Eukaryota; kingdom Metazoa; phylum Xenacoelomorpha; order Acoela; family Convolutidae; genus Symsagittifera; species Symsagittifera roscoffensis. Next base: position 33,856,754 of record NC_087064.1, on the reverse strand, counting down.
GGCAAATGAGTTTTCTTGAACCCATTTGGAACGATTTCTAAAATCTCAGCTTACGCGTTAATAGCGTGAAATATATCGAGC
>NC_087064.1:33831554-33856473 GCF_963678635.1 Symsagittifera roscoffensis | reverse complement strand
CTGAGATTTTTGAATTTTCTTTTATCATTTATTGCCTGGGTTTTATGGCTCCACTACATTCCATTTTTAATATTTTGTTATAACACTAGCGAGCTAGCGAGAGTAATGTTTTGCATGGCGCTAGTTTTTTTCCAACCTAACTCGCAAATAAAAATGCTCATTTAGAAGGGACTTTTGCTATACTCACAATTTATAGCACTGAAAACTTCTTGGCATCTGTTCTCTGCTCTATTTGTCACAAGTGTTTGGCGATCTATAAGTGAGCGCGTGGCACAGTTGGAACGACGTTAGGCTCCTAATCTACTAATCGGAGGGTCAACGCGGCACTTAGCACTGGTTGTATTTATATTTGGTGGCAGTGTTGCTGCATATAGCATTGTCAATTTATTAGCAACTATAGCTGCATCATTGGTTCGAATCCGACACATAGCAAAAATTTGACTAATTCGAGGTTTATAGCTACTTTTTCCAAATCAACTTTGTAGGGCTTGTTTTGTCGTTTGCTCGCTAGTGTTTGCGAAGCAAGTGTAAAAATTTGCAATGTTGAAACACTGTTACTTACGCTACAAATGACTATGCTTTTTTATTCTGCTTTTTCGAGGAAATTTTCAGGGGACATTCAGGTCCCCCCTTTGTACTATTTTGAGATATTTTTTGGTGATATTTTGAGATATTTTTGGTGGCGGACCTTAAAATTTTTCTTAAGGCTCCTTGGGCGACAATATATACTAATTTTGAGGGGGAGCGCGCGCCAAAAAAACATGGTTTTTTGGTCAAAGTTCCCAAAAAGTGCCTAAAAACGCCGTTTTTGGCCTTTTTTTAAAAACTTGCCTGCGGCGCAGCAAATTTGGTCAAATTAGGGTCTTTATAGAGATTTGGAAGACCTCAGAAAATCAATTTGGTCGACCTAAAAAAAAGGGTCGACTAATTTTTCAAAACTTTTTTTGAAAATCCGCCCCCCTCGAGAAATTCCTAGATCCGCGCCTGCCCTTGCATGCTTTTAATGCTAAGTTTTTATTTGTCTTCCTCAGAATAAACCAAACGGAGAAAACACACTGTTTACAAGGCGTAAATTATCGGTCAGTGTTTCCTTTGATCAAGGAGCATTTTTTTTCTTAACTAGCAACACTGACCTATTATATAACAAGAATATTTAAGATGGTATAAAGTATAATCTGGCCCTAGATCAGAGGAATCAGTAACACCTTAGAGACCAGATGAGGAATTGATTTATTTACAGCCGCTATGAAGTCAATAAACGACGAATACATGCGGCAAGCTCTTATTCATCGCTCCTCCTTCCAAGCTAAAGAGTGCTAATAGATAAAATTTCAAGACCCACATAATAAATACAGTTACGACCACTGAAAGTAGTTTTCGAATAACTGCATGCCACGACGAAAAGAAACTTTACAATATTGCTGTTCTTGGCCCGATAGGGAAAAAATCTACATGCTGCGGAAACTTTTTTTGGTGAGACTTGGACTTTTTGGAAAACTTACGCTAAGCCAGCATTAAATTGGCATCATCCTTATAAATTTGGTAAATCAACGTCATTAACATTTTCTGACTGCTTTTCGATTAGCGGAGTGAATTGAACGACTGCTCGTATATCAGGGCAAAGCTCTGAATGTTCCGACTGTCCCTTAATTCATATCGAATAATTTTTATGAAAAAAAACATTGAAAACCTATAAGTTTTGGACAATAACAAAGTGTGAAATTGTGAAATTGTTATTTAAAGTACAAAGTGATAGATTTCGCTCCCAGTAACAAATCAATTACGGCAAATAAGTTTTCTTGAACCCATTTGGAACAAGTTCTAAAATGGATTAAATCTCAGCTTACGCGTTAATAGCGCGAAATATATCGAGCGTTAATTGTTCCAAATTGGCAAAATGGCAATCTTTAAACACCCATAACCTTAAGAAAAATCATCCCAGAAGAAATATTTTTGCAAGTTTAAGCTCAAGACAAAAATACTTTTTGAATGATATAGAAAAAAAATCCCGTCAAAATGGCTAGTTAAAAAGTCGAAATTTGTCTAAAGAAAAAAACCCAGCCCGAGCACAAACATTCTGTTATTTTCGTAACGAAAGTCGGAACAGAACCCTTAGCAGCGATCAGGCCCCAAAGGTTTCTGCTGCTGTAAAGAGCAAGTTCTGCTGCTTCATCGAAAAAATGCTGATTTTTTTTCTGCTCCATGAAAACTTTCTTTAATTATGCGTTTATTTCACAAAAAAGCAGTTTTAATCGCTTATTGAAAAAAAATCAATTTGAAAAACGATCAGAGCACTTTCATGAAGCAAAATATAAAAAGTAAGAGTCGCGGATTGATGCATTTGTTTGTGTTTCTGATAGAAATTGTGTTAGATTTTTGTGTTAGAAATTGAGTCGGGTAGAGCATAGATACGCATTTGGTATTTCCGAGAAACAGAAATGCAGTTTCCGTTTTATTATGATTCAAAACGGTTTTTGAGAAACGATGTCAAATTCTGCCATATGATTGAAATTCAGCTCTATCTGCTGCAATAAAAAAGTTTCTGCTCTATAAGCCAAATTCTGTCAATTATGCTCAATTCTGCTACTAGCAGAATCCTTTGAGAACTGGTCAATGATTACGAAAGTAAATATTTCTAAAGGACCAAAATGGTTTATGTTCTAAATTGACTGCGGGTGTGACCACCGTTTGGTTTTTTAGTCTATCTGAAAATATTTAGCATTGTACCTTAACATCAACCAGAAGACTATTTAAATAAAAAATTAGGGACAAAAGTATTAAATACAAAAAGGATCAATCTCCCCCTTTCTTGAGAGGGGTGGAGATTGTTAAGTAGATCTTACAAAAATTCTATTGCATCAAATCTGAGATCAGAGCATTATTAGTATTATTTGTGATGCAAAACATGGGCGGGTGCTGTGGTTTTTTTTCGAATTCAGTTTTTGAATTCAGCACCAAGATCATCGGAGGAAATAAAATTCAGATTTAGGAGTCTGTGAGTCGAAAATCTAAGCAGTTCATTTAAGAAGTAATATTGGTTTTTGGTACATGTCATAGCTTTTTTTGCTCTCATAGTTAGCTAGTTTATGTTTTTAATTTACCCGGCAGTTTAATTTGAATTTGTGGGCCAAGTTAACATCCTCCTCCCCTCCCCCAAGTCGTTTGGTATGCGGGGGGGGGGGGGTTGAGCATTTTACATTCAGCGCTTAGCAAATTTAATGCGAATTAAATGCTGGAGTGGAAGATCTTAACTTGGTCTTTCTTGATCCTAATTTGTTAACTTGATTTGTAAACTTATTAACTTGATCCGAATTCGTTAACTTGATTTGTAAACTTATTAACTTGATCCGAATTTGTTAACTTGATCCGAAATGTTAAAATGATCCAAACGTTAACTTGGTGGGGGTAATGGGGGGAGGATGTTAATTTGATCCGAATTTGTATCCATTAACGATTCTAGCTCACAAGCAGAACTATGGGGGATTAATGTGATCGTTTCTCAAATTGTTATCCCAAATGCATCCGTTATTAAGTTGGGATTAGAAATATAAGGTCGATCGACATCGCTAATTATTAGTAGTTTCGGTTTGTATCAAAAAAGTCTTAACTGTACAATGATGTTAATAACTTTGTTGAAAATATTTGAAAACTATGTTGAACCTTGAATAGTTTATTTAGGAGAGTAATATTATACAGACAAGTAAACAATAAACCGCATGTACAAATCAAACCCACCAAGGATCATGCAAAAAGCTATGCAGTTTATCGAGGCATGACCCTGAAAAAACCTATGACAGAAGCTGCGAGATAATATCCGACTTGATGATTCAAAAAATTAAATCTAGAAGATCTCCATTATCTTTAAGAAACAATGAAAACAATTTTTTGAAATAGCCATTTAGTTGATGCTCAGTTAATTGGTTTAGGTACAGTTAATTGGTTTATCTGGTATCAACTTGTTTGATTTCTAAAAATTATAACATTTAAGAGACACATTTTTCCATGAACGCTGCATTATTTGTGTTCTAGTTTTCATGCTTGGTAAAGTTTTTGCCACAGAGGACCGAGTAACCCGACGATTATTTAGAGATTCCAAATGAAAAGTTTCAAGGGGAGTTTTACCACGAAGTTGATTAAAAGTTTCTTTGAATATTTGTCTGAAATATAAGTCAAAAACGGTGTCAATCTCGAACGAATGTAAGATATATGAGGCATGCTCCAATTTTCTCTTGAAACAAATGGTTTTAAGAATACGTTTTTGCATCACGAATTTTTTTTTCTAATAGGCTTTTTGATGTTGCACCAAATGCAATTAAGCCGTAAGAAATGATTGGATTTGCATAGCTGTTATAAAATTTAACCAGCACATTTTTCGAGAAATAGTTTCTACCCTTGAATATTAAACTGTTAAATTTAGCTCATTTACCACAAACATTATTAATATGATTTTCAAATTTGAGCTTGTTGTCCATTTGAATTCCTAAATACCTAAAATCAGAAACCTCGGCGAGCACATTATTACCAAAAGAAAGTTTTTCATTTAAGTTATCCCGTCCAAACTTCATTATTTTGCACTACTTTTGATTTATGAACAGTTTGTTATTTTTGCACCAATTACATATTTTATTTAATTCTGTCTGGAATTTCGTTTTGGATGCAAATTGTGAGCATCAAATACCGTTGTATCATCTCAAATAATGTTAACTTAACGTTGCTGGCCAAAGGCAAATCATTCATGTATAAAAGGAACAGAAATGGCCCCAAAATTGAACCTTGAGAAACACCTTTTGTATTTGTACATTCTCGCATATTCGAGACCGATTGATTCGAATAAACATATTGATTTCTCCCTGTAAGATAGTTTGTCATTAACTTGTGAATTTTCCCTCTGAACCCATATTGATAAAGTTTCTCCAGCAAAATTTTCCGATCAACTGTATCAAATGCTTTTTCAAATCAATAAAGCAGGAGTCACCAAATTTTTTATTATCAACTGATTCACGAAAAAAGTCAGTAATGGACAAAATGGCATGAGTACAGGAATGATTACTTCGAAATCCAAACTGATGCTTATCAATCAAGCTATTTTTAGCGGCAAAGTTAGATAAGCGCTTGAAAGTTAGTTTTTCAAAAAGTTTACTTATACAAGACAACAAACTAATTGGACGGTAGTTATCGGGTTCATTTTTCTCACCATTTTTATACAATGGTAAAATTTTTGCAGTTTTGAGAAAATTAGGAGAACACTCTTTTTTGAAGCGTGTTTCTCTTTTCAATGGATGTGTCTGAACGCACTTTTTGTGTAACACGTTTTGGTTACTCATCATTCTCTTAATTTTCAGATTAATCCATGAGTGGTGGTTTTTATTCTTTTTTCGGATTTTTTTGAGCAATACTTTGAAAATTAATCAATCAAAATTTGGGTCATTTCAATGATGTAAAGGTCAAGATAATCATCATCATTTTTGTTCAATCAATTTTTTAGCGAAAAAAAAATTTCAAACAATAATCATCATTCAGTAGTAAATCATAGTTGAAATCCGATTGATAAGAATCCACGTTTTGCTTTTCTGAAATAATTTTTAGGTCAAACATAAGTCCATAATGGTCACAAATAGTACATTTTTTTGTTGTTACCTGAGATTCCTCTGCCGCAATTATATGGTCAATGCATGTACTTGATATTTTAGTTACTCTAGTTGGCTCGAACTTCTAAATCAAAAGAGAGCGGAAGATTTTTGTAGTCACTAAAGTTGCGCTGTCTACCTATAATAAATCACCCCTTAGCAAAATTTCACCGTTTAATGCTTTCATTTCAAGCAAAAAATCTTCAAATAAATTCAAAAAAGTTCTAGTTTGAGTTTTGATGGACGATATATTATGCAAACATTTAGTGGAGAGTGATCGACAAAACACATTTTGATAACGATGTGCTCCAAACTGACTGTTAATTTAAAATACCTATAGTTAAGGCCAGTTTTAATGAAAGCTGCAACGCCCCCATTCTAGCGTTTACGCGGTTTGCACAGAAAATATCGTCATAACCTTCTAAGTTATATATGCCAATAGGATCATTGTTTAAGAGCCATGTTTCAGTCAGCCCGAGTAATGCAGGCTTGTTATCAAAGGATTCACTTAAAACTGATAATTGGTCATGATGGGCTCTTATGGATTGAACATTTAGGAAAAATGCTGTTTGCGTTGTTTTCAGGTCAGCCATATCTCGCAAAAGGTTTTTTCTAAAATGAAACAAAAGAGATTTACGGCAAAAAACTGTAAATAGAGTTGAAATGCTTTTGCCACTAATCAGAATCATTTTCATTAGTATTATTCCCGTTTTTGACGAATTTGGATGGGGAGAATCTCGTTAAAGTGATTTCATAAATTGCACCAATTTGACGGGATCCGATAGCCTACTGTACAATTCATCAATCAGATGATTTCTTTCCACATTATTCGGGGTTATTTCTCTGTCATGTTTCCTCAGTGAAACAATGGGAGGTCGAGAAAAGTTGTTTTGATTATTTTGTACCACTCGAGGATTTTGATTTCTTCTATTATTTGTCTGTCTGTCTTGCCATCATTGGATTCTTGTTTTTAAAAATTTGATCAGCATCCTTAATATCAACTAAGTTGTGCCTTTGAAATCCACCATCTGCTTTCGAAACGAGAACTTGAGGAGCACAGTTAAATGTATTTGTGTACATTCCCAAACGCCAAGAATAATCAAGAAGCTCTGAATTGCGCTGAGTAAGTCTCTCTGTTATATACACTGGTTGCTTATTTACAGGGTGCAAAAAATTTTTCAATAACTTTTTTCTGCCATAAACTCTGTTTTTTATATCAAAGTAGACAAATTTCACTATAAACGCACATTTTTGGTTTCGACTCACAGGGCCGAGGGGATGGCATGCTTTCAGGTCGTAGCTGTTCTCCTCCACGCCCATAACTTCGTTAAAAAAGGCCAAGACATCTTGGGTAAAGTTTCCGGAACGTAAAGGTAAATTTTGCAAAATAACACAATCTTTTGAACTATATCTTTCCATTTCATTAACTTTATTCTCTAGAAAATGCACCCAGTTTTGCAATCCAACAATAATATCATCCTTAGTAGTTACATTCTCAATTAGCCCTTGTAAAAGGCTTTTCAATTTAGGATCAATGTTTACTGTATTTTTTATTTCATCGAATAAAGCATTGAGATTCGCCATTGAATAAGTGTGCGATGTTTTAAATTCGTGGCAAGCAGTTAGAACCGACTGTTTCTCATTGAAGGTCACTCTGAACCTTAAAATAGAAACGAAATTTCATTTTTTTTTGGTAAAACAATAGGGGAAAAATTATAACACTTGCGATTAGCACGCGTTATCAACTCGGGTTATAGCTTTTTCAGGTTAACACCTTCTTAACAACTCCACTGAACCATTTCGGGTGCTGAACGCTCAATTTTTGAAAATTCAAATTTTATTACTGGGTAATAAAACCAGTAATTACACTTATATAATCTACCTAGAATTTTAAATTTTGTAAATTTAATTATAGAATTTTGATATGAGTTTTTGCTGATGATCTATCGGCTTAATGGTTGTCGACTTGAGTTTTGTCGTTTGAGTTTCTCAATTGTTTATATCATCTTGAATACACTATAAATGTTTTTTTTGTTTTTTCAACAGGAACATCGCTAGAAATTGTTATTGCTACTTCTTCAGCGTCATGCCGTTTTTATTCTATATTTTTAAGTTCTCGTTTTTTAGCGAACTTTTTTTCGTCAATTTTTTATACTAATTGTTTTCTGGCCGATTTCGTGTAGAGCATTAAATGTTTTTTACTACAAGTTTGGGTGTAATTAGGACGCTCAAAAATCTATCAAAAAACTCGATTCAATAAAAAACTGGATGCTATAGCTACTCTACGAATGATATTTAAGGAAACTTTCAAAAAAATGTTCCCGTTTTTTTTTCAAAGTTAAGTTTCATGTTCGTAATTTTGTCTTTGACTCTTGTTTTTGAAATGTCCAAGACATTGAATTGGTGGTAATAATTGGGTTTTCTAGGGTTTACTGCCCCTTTTTTCATTGACCGTCAAAAATCTTGAGGCTTCTGGCATTCTGACGCCTTAGTTACTTTAAAGAGACAATTCGGAGAAGTTACTGATTGAAGCTTTAACTTGAGTTTTATTCTAACATCTAATCTAAGGCATATTTCAAATAACCAAAACACGAATTTCGCGGACTTCAAACTTTATTTCGAAGAGTCGATTTTTCAAAAGCTTATTTTCTGACTTTCATGACTCACTTTTCTACTATTTTTTTTTACTTGTTTTTTTTTCAAGTAATAGCTAATTTAAGCTTTTGCATGTAGTAAAAACTGACAATGAGTCTTACCGATGTTACGAAACTATCACGCATTTAGATTCATAATGGTCCGCAGAAACTCGGGCTCTGAACTTTTTTTTCCAGAAACATGCATCCTATTTTTGCGTTTGATTTATAGTTCTATAAAACAATTTGAAATTTTTGATTCGTTCAATAGTTGTAACAAAAAAATTGAAAACATTCCAGCGCTAATTTAGTGATAAAATATCGCTGATGTTTTCATTGATGACCCATTGCTGAAAAAATCATCAAAATTTCCTTAATCGAAAAAAGGTTTTAAAATTCTTTCTGTGGCGAAGCACTAATCGCTGAACCATGATGAGCCAAGATGAGCCATGACATCACACTTTACTTGAACACCCCTTGTCTCGGAAAGTCCTTATTCAAAATTTTTCTAGTTTAATTTTTAGTCATGTCAGATGAGCTCACTCAAACAATTAACAAGTGTTTTGAGAGACGTAGAACGTAAGAGGAGGAGTTTTTATCAACAGCATACTAACTTCAGATACTCTCTCCAATCAAATGTACGGGCAGTTAAAGTTGAAAAGCTGATCAGTCAGTGCAAAGCAGCATTAGAAAACGCTATAAAAAGAATGATGATTTGTGTAGCCTCGCTGATCACACTGTTGAGCCCAGTAAATCGCTCAACGATCTTGAGTTGTGGTTGAAGAATTGAACTGACGTCCACGACCAGCTGCTGGAGGAAACACAGAAGTATTTAAGCTAGTGAACCTTTGCGTTTGGATTCTGGAGATGAATTATCACAAACATCTCAAACATCGAAACCTTCTTCTATCTTAAGTAGAACAACCCGTTACATCTCAACATCCTCTTAGGCTGCTTTAATGAACTCATGTCAACGCAGACGGGAACTAGAAATAGCGAACCTGAGTCGTGAATAAATCGAGAGGCAGAGCAAGGCTGCTGTTTGCTTTAAAGAAAAGGCAAACGAGTTGGAACTGAAGAAACTTGTCAAAGACAGTCAAAGAAAGTTGATTGAGGCAAAAGTTGTCGAGACGATGAGACGATGAATCGGAGATAGATCTGAACATGAACAAAACTGTTCTGTCATCAAGCAGCACAACCAAGGTTTCCCCGCAGGCTGGAACAAAATGTTGAGTGGATATCGCCATCGAGAATCATTCATCTCAAGGGACGACTGGTATAAACGTTGCTCCTCAAAATGATTTACAACCCCACAAGAAAGTCCATTTGGTTGATTCACTTGCTTTACCGGTCACAGATTTTCCGGAAAGTAGTTACTTTTTTGTACCATCATGTTTCAAAACAACAGTTGCTCTCACGTCAGCATCAACTGTACCTCTCACCGCCCACTAACCTGGAAAACTGTTTTTACTTACCACTACCTTCAGCTACCCCGCTTGCACCAACATTTTTTCTTCAAAAGCAGGAATATCATTAGAAACTTTGCCTATGACACCTAGACTCAACGCACCTGTATATATGTCATCTCAGACGTTGAACGCAATTTCAAGTAACCCTCCGGTACAACCGACAGTTACTCGTCCGCCTTTGGTCATTACATACCGAACATGACTAGTTGGAGACTTGCTCCCTCAACATCTGCACCTGGTTGTGTTGCTAATACTTGTGCTCCACACTTGGGACCTTTTGCATCTTTCACACCGCTTGAAATAAATCATAAAATGCTGGTGGAACTGGTTACTATAACCCACAGATGGAAGTCCAACCAGCACAACCTTTGCCACAAGCATTTACTTATTCGTATAGTGCGTCGGAATTTGTACCATCCACAGTACCGCAGCCGCATCACTTTGCTTCTTCCTCGTTTCGATCGTCGTCTGATCCGAATAACTGTACAGAATTTAAAAGACGTCCTCGCCTTCCTTAAAAAGATCAATTACCGCAATGGAAACCTGCCCAAAACAAACGTGACCCGCTCCAGAGGTACGAATGGATTGGGCAATTTAGAAGTGCTGTGGACTCACAAAACTTTTCCAATGATGTTAAACTAACATACCTGAAAACTTTAGTAATCGGTAGAGCAAAAACTGCTATTTGCAAATAGCGGCGCAATGAACAAGGACGCTCTGATGAAACTTGAGCAAAAATTTGATCAACCACTACTAGTCGTCCGTGCATATCTTGATAAACTTAACAATACACCACCCGTTAGGATGAACAACTCCGATATCATCACAAGTTTAGCATCCATGCTATCAAGCATAGTTGGAGTGTTCCAATCCTTGTCGTACACCGGCGACCTCGAAAGGACAACACTTCTTGATAAAGCCATCGAGAATCTTCAACCTAATACGAAAAAGTCTTGGTCGCTCCACATCGTTAAGCGCAATATGCACGCTCCATCTTTATTAGACTTCATCGATTGGCTTGAAGACATAGCCAAAGCAGATGAGCGCCTGCGTTTATCTCGTAAGCCGGAAGATAACTCTTAACAAACAGAGACCGTTGTTAAAGTTTTTTTCGCGATTCCGCAAATAAAAACTGAGATAAATTGTCAGTATAGTCCCTGTTTGCAATGTAAACGCAAGCATCCGTTTTGAAAATGTAGCGTCGTCGAAGAAAAAACCCCAACTCAACGCGCAAAATACTGCGCTGAGAGCAAGATTTCTTCTTGCCGTCAAGGAAATGACATGTTTAGGAAAAACCCTGAGTCAAATACATGTCACAAGCCCGAATGCATGAGCACACACAATGTGTTCCTGCATGAAGCAGAGCGCATCTTTCCAGCCCGTACACCAGAAATTAACTCATCTGACTGTGCACTCTCGTAACTAAAAATACTCCAGCAGTTAAAACCCAATCAAAACCGAACGCACAAAAATTCACTAGTGCAACATCCTTAAGAGGGTTAAAGGACTGATGCCTATCATCAGTCTATCCATTTCATCCTTTTTTTATAAAACTAATGCACTCGTGTTAATTGACTCAGCCTGCAGCTAATCTTATTTGTCATCTGATCACGCTCGTAGACTTAACCCGACATGTGTCAAAAACGAATTAACAGTAAGTGGATTCAAATCCACTGAGGTTATTGCTTCAGAACGAGTTGTCTTAACGGCCACATCTGAATTTAATCCAGAAATAACTTTCTCTGTCTGCGCTTATGTCAAAGATGACATTTTTTAGGCTCATATACAATCAATTTTTCCAAGTTGCAAAAGACGTATCCTTCACTTGAAACAAATTAATCCCGCCAAATACCGATATGCGGATGTGGAAATTATATTAGGTCAAGTTGTCTATGAATTTATCCGTCCCCTTGAGTACTGCCAGGTTAAAAGTCATAAACTCCTTTCTTCGTTGGTCTTCTCATCGGATAGGTTTTAACTGGTTCTCTTCTTTCGGCCAGTGGTCTAGTCTCCACGTGCTTCAAATGGAATATCGAGGCTGTAAAGCAGGTCAAATCATGTAGAACAGGGCAAATCCTGGTTTGAACTTGGATCATACGGTGCCTACAAACAAGTAGACGCTAAGTCCTCGGCTGATGAGGGGGCAAAATAATTTTTTGAGTCAACTGCCATCTACGATGATCATAGATACTCCGTCGGCATGCTCTGGGCTGAAGACGGCTCAAAGTTACCAGACAAATATATTCCGAGTTGGCTCTATTAAAATCTTTGGAATAACGTTTAGACAAAGACGAAACACTGCGTCATATGCAAAAAAAATTCCTGACAATTATGACAAACTGTATCTAATCAAAATTAATGCCCACGACACCCGAAACCGTTCCGCGAGGGAACGGTATCTTCCTTGCCACCCGTTGACTAAACCCAATAAGCCGGGATGAGCGTCCTGAATGGAGCATCCAATTTTCATGGATCTTCCCGCAAGAAAGCTCTTCTGGTTGTTCCAGACATGCTTTTAAACCTTCCAGCCGCTCTAATGAGGCTCCGTCAGGATAAGTCTGCTGTATCTGCTGATATAGAAAGAATGATTTTCCACGTTGGTGTGCTTGAAATTGATTTACTATCACTGCGGTTCATAAGGTGGGAGGATACCACATCCGATATAATTACGTACCAATACACATATTTTTGAAGCTCGGGACTCCCCCACATGTGCTGAGTTCGCACTTCAGAAAACCGCTCGTGACAAGCAAGCCCTTTTTCCAGAGGCAGCTTTTGCAGTGATGCAAAACTTCTACATGGTAGAGCGAGTACCTTGACTCATTCTAACACCCTGAAGAAGCTTTGAAATTAGGTAAAGACATTAAGAGCTTTTTAAATTGGGAGGTTTTAAATTGATAAATCTTTTAAGGCAATGTAAATGTTATACAAATATCAAGCGACGAATTAAGTCAGGTAAAAAAAGTAGGTAGTGAAGATATAGCATCACATGTACTAGGTTTAAAGTGAGACCTCATATATGACACATTAGTTGTCAGCCGATGTGTTAATAGAGAATTGAAAAAACAATGCTACACAGCGCCCGGTCTTAAAATTGTCTCCTCAGTCTTCGACCCTTTGGGTTGGTTGCTCCATACACTGTGAGAGCACGTCCCCTCTAGAAGGAAGTTTTGAGAATCAGTGTTCAACAGCTGGATGAAACCCTTCCAGAAAACTTGACTGAAAAATTCCTCGAATTGCATTCCGTCCCACCTATCCTAAGTCAGCTAACAACTCCGCGCTGCTATTTGCAGTCTGCAATTGACAAAATGGAATTATCTATGTTTGGAGATATTTCGCAAGAGGTCTTCTGTGCCGTTGGATTTCTTCGTGCGGGCATTTTGTAAACTCAAGAGGCCAAACTCTCCTTCATTCTGTGGGTAAAGCGCGAGTAGCGCCAATGAAAGCTATGTCTATCTTTAAACTGGAATTGCAAGCTGCCTTGTTAGCCACGCTCCTCAATGAGGATATTTTTAAAGCACTTACCAATCCAATAAACGATGTCTTCATGTGGACAGACAGCACCATAGGGCTCCAGTGGCTCCATTTGTCATCGAAGTGTTCAATTTTTGTCGCAAATGAAGTAAGCGAAATTCTTGAAGTCACCACCATAGACGAGTGGTATCATGTCGATGCCGGAAACAATCCCGCAGACACGGATACCGAAGTTTCAAAATTATCGCGGCCGAAGCTTTGAAAGACAGCAGCTCGACCCATTGTCCAATGTTTCTAAGAATCCGTGACAGGCCTTTCTCGCATAATACCGAATATTGAGGTAGTCACCAAAATAAGACTTAAAGGTCCCGTTGTTGATGTTTTTGATATCGCATCAAATTTCGTCGCATACCCGTCACCAATTGAACCCGTCATCAATTGGCCTCAATACAGCTCATTTGTTTAGCTGCTACGCACCGTAGCATTCATCTTCAGAATCCTAAGAATCCTAAGTTCACTCATTACCATGAAGCATCACAAAAGAAAGCATTCGCGTCAGGATTCAAACTACTAAATTTTGAGCAACATGTAAGTCCTATTGCAACGCTCTCCTCCTTCATCGGTCTTGGTAGTAGTTTTTCGGTCCACGGGCCGCATAAGCCGTCTTCGTAAAACCGAATACAGAACAAAACATCCGATCATACTTGATGGTCGTCAACCTTTAATGAATTTATTCTAAATCATCTGCTAAAATGAGCATCAATCTACGGACTATCTACATTCCGTCATCTAGTTGTAATATGCCATCTTAAAATTAAGGTCTCTACTTACCAACATTGAACTTAATTGCGTGATTTGTCGTAAACGGAAGGTGAAAACTGTCACATCGTTAGTGTTTGAACTGCCATTCGAGCGTTTAGGATACTGCCAGGCGCCGTTTAGTAACTGCGGCGTAGACTATGTCGGACCCTTCTATATAACGCTTCGCTGGAGTTCCGAGAAACGTTGGTCATTTTATTTAATGTTTGACCAGTAATCATTGTTCCGTTAACGGACTCTAGCTTTTGTGCAATCGGAAAAGAAAGGTTCATCGTTAGGCGCGGAATCACATCAATTATTTGGTCTGACAATGGAATGAATTTTGCCGTCGCAAATAAAGAGCTTCTTCTTTGCACTCGAGCGTGAGATGATCTCGCACTCGCCCTTCTTGTACTTAAAGGTATAGAGTAGAAGTGTAACCCTCCATCAGCGCCACACCTTGGTGGCTCGTTGGGACGACTTATACGTAGTTTCAAATGATTGTTATTTGATACTCACAACTCGCAAAATGACTGAAGAATTTCTTCAGACAACTTTCTGCCTTGTTGAACAGTCTTTGAAGGCATGTCCTCTCACGCCTGTTAGCAGTGACCCAAATGAACTTGAGGCACTTATGCTTAACCAACTCATAGTGGGACAGCATTTCGTGAATTTTCCTTCAGAAGCAACAAACGATCAATTCGACCACCGCAATCGCCAACTCCGCGCACAACCATATGCCAACGCCATCTGGACTCGGTGATTACGAGAGTACGTACATTCTCTCATCAAACGCCATAAGTGGCACACACCGGCCAAACTTGACCGCAAGTCAGGAGATCTTGTTTGGATTTTAGAGGAAATTAGCTCCCGATGATACTACCCCCTAGCACGTATCTTAAGCCTGAATTTTGGCGAAGATGCGATCGCCCGCTCCGCATTCCTTAAAACCGCTACAGAAAATTAAGTCGGCCTCTTGTAAATTTCGCTAGAATTAAGTCGTCCTCTTGTAAATTTAACTAGAATTATAAATGCAGTAAAACCAAAGTCAAATAAGAACACATGGCCGAGCTGTTACCTAATTTTACTATTTTTACTAATAGTTATGTGTAAACGTAATTGTGTTAACACTACGGAAACTCGTATACCGAGCTCGTATAAACGTAAAGCCATTTGTTTTCGACCTTGTACGACCTCGAAAAGACAAGTTTTTGGCTGCTAACTTTCGTGTTTACTGTCAACCATTGCTACTAAAATTACGTACGATTAATGTTGCTTATATGCTCTGTAAACTTATATGCTCTGTTGATATTTTATGGTTTTGTTCCGACACAAAATCACGCAGTTTTTTTCCTTTTTTCGATAAATTGAACTATGAGCGTTTCGGTGAGCCTTGAACTATCGATGGCCATTTATATATTAGACCGATGGCCATTTATATAAAATTGCTGTGAATCAGCTATGATTATCTACGAAAGATAAGTCCGGGAATGAGTTTTTCGAGACTGTGCATATTTCACCAACAACAACAACAACACTGTCCTGTAACATTCCTCACTTTTTGAGCGGACAATTCAAAAAGACATTGATAACTAGCGCAATGCTCGGACTGTTTGAATTGTTTAATAGATATTATGCATCAGGTACAGTAGCGTGCCAAGGGGTGGGCGGAGGGTGGTGTTCTAAAAAAGGGTATTCAATAATCGTGTTTTTCCGTATTCAAAAATCGTGTTTTTCCGTATTCAGTAAGCGCGTGTTTTTGAAAAACCGCTGTTAAAAGGCTGTGCAAATAAATAAGTGCATGCTCGTCACTCAGCTGATGTCCGAATGCTATGACAGGTTATAGAATTTCCGCCAAAAGTTACTTCAGGGGATGAAAAAATACGCCAGACTGTTGATGGAACACTTATTCAATTACATGATTACTTTAATAAACAAATGTTCACTGCAGCTTAAGTAAATTCAGCCCCCAACTGAAATGTCAAAATGGAGTGGCTAAATTTATTCTGACATGTATCAAATTAGGCTGATTGTTTAAATTTCCCAAGGCAAAACTGAAGAGACTGTTTTCAAAATTACTGTGCTTATCGAACAATAACTTTTTTCAGTTGTTCAATTGATTTGGAAGCAATCGCAGTCCTCGACTTGCTGGGTGTGTCTTTTCACTATCACAACTCTTGTTTAATTTTTATTTTTAGCATTGACCTTCTGTAAACTCTTAGAAATCATGAAAAAAGTACTGATTTCCATATATACTTTTCGTATTCTACAGCAAGCTTCTTTTCTTTCAGCTGATTTTTCATCCAAAATTTGATGAATTACTTCCTAAACATTCTGATCATATATTGCAAAAAGCCAGGAAGACTGTGACAGTAATTGCCGCGGGATTTTGTAATCCTAGGGATATTTGTTGGATGAATATGGGTTTTCATCACTGAAAAAAAAACAAAAGGTTCTCACCAAAAGAAGCTTTGCTCATTGTGCATTTCACTGTTATCTAACACAGCAGGGATCTTTTGTTTGTTGGGGTAAGAGAGACTGCGGGCTGTAGACGCCGTCTCTTAGTAATTACCCTCTTCATTGACATGAAGGTGAAAATGAAAAAAGTGAACTAAGCTCAAAACTAGACTAACCAATAACTGTGCAGAAAACGGAAAAGGTTCAGACCAAAATTAATTTTGTAAAGTGAAATTTTAGAAAAACCGAGATTTTTTCGATATTTTTGTTCCAAAATTTTGAGACAAAAAAATTGTTGTGTAAACAAGTTGTGCTAGTTGAAAAATAATGGAGTTTGTTACTTGCATTGCAGCCATCCTTTGACTCTGCGATCTGTCCCTCAGATCTATTGGCTCTGCTACCGTTCCTCCTACGTACGGTTTTTAATATTCATAACGTTTGCTCTCGTTGCCCGGGAAGAAAAACGCTTATTATACAGTTTCATATATGAAGTCTATGGAAAAAATGCTTATCATAGAAAATTCATACAAAATTTAAAGAGAGGAGATTGTTCTTTTCCATTTTAATTTCGTTTGGTTTTTATTTGCCGTCCATAAGACGCAAGAAATTAAAAAAAAAATAATTGAGTTTACCCACCGTTTTGCTAAAATAATAGTCTTCGGAAATTCTGGATAGCTTTTGACAAAAATAAGTCTTTTTATAAAATTTATTTTGCATTGGAATAGTTTTTTGTCATATTTTTTGTCATACAGTGTTCATTAATGTTGAAACACGAAATTTCGAAACAAAAATTGTATTTTCATTTATGGAAAAAATCCTTGTCATAAAATTTCATAGTATGGAAAAAATGCTTCTCATACATTTTCATTTATGGAAAAAAATGCTTATTTTGCTATTTTCATACTTACTTTTGCTCTATGAAATTGTATGAAAGAGTAGGATAAACATTTTTTTCATATATGAAAATTGTATGATAAGCATTTTTTGTCAACCCGGGTGTCTAATCATTGTCATGAAAACTTGTTTGAGGATTTATAATTCAGTTACAAACACATTTTGTATTCATATACAAAACCTCGATAAAATAAGTTACACAGTAAAATGATTTTTACATCTGATGGAGGGGGGGTTACGAAAGAAGAGCCCGAAATTAACATCCAGTCTGGTGAATTTTTATTAGGTTTTTTATTTTCCACTTCCCATGGTAATAATAACTATTCACAAGGGAGGAGATATCAAAAAAGATGCTAGCTCTCCCCGCCTGTTTGGCTGCTGACCCCAAGGTTAAGCGCAAATTAATATTCCCGTTTTCCCCAGCTCCGTCTAGTTTGGAGGAGGAACCAGGAAGTAGCTTCTGGTCGTAGTTTGTTTGTTAATAGATTCCGGTTAGAATCATTAGAAGTAAGCAATAGATCAGTTTCATTTGCAGCTTGGATGATTGTATTAGTTCGAGAGATTTTATATACGTAACAGTTCTATTCCTTAGAAATTTTAGCACAACATTGAAAATAAATATCTGCGTTGAGAAAAATTGACAGAAAAGTTGGAGCTTTCCGATTTAAAAATTTACTACTTTCAAAATGCAAATCTGGAACAAAAGCAAAACATATACAAAATCTCACAAAATTCATTGAGAAGTGCAGTAGTGGATTTAGGGGGGGGGGGACGCTTTTCTTCCTTCAGGAATTCGACCTCCTGCTGACCGAAAGGGTCCCCCTTTGTTCTATTTTGGGATATCAATTTTTGACTGACTGACCTTAAAATTTTTTCTAAGGGCGCCTTTGGCACCAATCTATACTTATTTCGAGAGGGAGCGCGCGCCGAAAAAACGCATTTTTTTGGTCGAAAATTTCCCAAAAAGTGCCTAAAAACGCTTTTTTGGCCTTTTTTTTCAAAAATTTTCTTGCGGCGCAGAAAATTAGGTCAAATTTGGGTCTTTATAGTGGTCGACAAAATTTTCAAACAATTTTTGAAAATTCGCCCCCCCCCCCCCCCCCCCCCCCCCCCCTCGACTTCGACCCCTCGAGAAATTCCTAGATCCGCGCCTGGAGAAGTGTATGTGGCAGGAAACAGGAAAGAATTTTGGATTCGTGTAAGTTTTTCTACGGAGGGTAAAAAAGGACGAAAATTTTCTTAAGACCTTGTCGAGTGATATATTAAATAGAATTACTTTCAATCATTACAAAAACTTTTTACAGCGTCGAAAACGGCCTAATTGTCTTGCAGTTCAAAATCTGAGCAATTTTCAAAGCTAAGTTTCATCCGGTCTATGAAAATGATGAAAGCGTTAAATATCCAAAGAATAAAAAGAATTTTTTTTGGTGAACTAACGTTATTCAAGATATCAGTTTTAAATGATTTTGGGGATAAAATGTCGAATAATTTGATAATTTATCAACAAACTGATTCTACAGGGATTCTCCGAATAGCAGCACTGCACCAGTAATGGGGCCCTCAAACGCTTAAGAAAAACGTCAAAACAGGAACGGAGAACCCTTCTCAAAATCGTCTGATAAATCGTCTGATAAATAGAATCATAGATATATTACGAATTTGCGCAATAACTTCATTAATAAGTCAAAAGCAACAACTTCCATACAGTTTTATTTTAATGAAGGTTCTTTTAATCAAGATTGCGCCGAGTTCGCGATAGAAAAAGACAGCCCTGCGAAAGTCGTTTTGCAATGAGTATATCGTTGTTTTGTTCTTTTCCATTTTGTTTGGTTTGGTTTTATTTTGCCCTCCATAAGACGCAAGAAATTAAAAAAAAAATTGAGTTCACCCAATGTTTTGCTGATATAATAGTCTTCGGAAATTCTCAATGTGTCTTCTTATAAAAATTATTTTGCCACTGGAATAGTTTTTTGTCATATTTCGGGATGTGTTCATGAATATCATTTCTCATGTTTTAATTTCATTTTCTTGTTTTTCAGAGTGCAGAGTTGAACACTGGGAGATCTCATGTCCTGGCGGTGGGTGGAGTCAGGGGTGTGTCAAGTTCTGGGAGATGTGTGACGGCATGCCGCACTGTCCAGATGGGAGCGACGAGGACCCGGAGGTGTGTCAGTGGAACAGCTGCGACAACTTCACAGACTACAGCAACTACTCATTCCAGTGTGAGAGCAGCACCAGGTGTATCTGGAGCTATTACCTGGGTGACACCATACCTGATTGTCCTGGTTAGTCCTCTCCCATTTTTTCGTGCACTTTAGTCGCGACAAACCCTATATTCTTTTTTTGGATCTTCATTTTATCTTTTTTGTGAAAATTTTTATTTAAAAAGTTTCCACATCTATTTAGTTCCTTCATGCTCAAAAAAAAGACATATAATTGAAAAAAAAAACTGTGATTTTTCCAACTTTCCTAAATTTTATTGTGATTCGAGCCATCTCTATTTCTTGCACAGGTTTAATGTAATCATCTCTGAGAAGTTGGCAAGTTGTTAAAATTGGTTTTAGTACTTTTTATATATTTTCTGATAACAGCTTGCTGGCATAAATTGTATAGCAGTTCAAGAAGTGCATTAAATAATTATAACCAGAGCTTTATTAGGAAAAAAGAATGATATCAATTGAGTTTTATCGCTTATATTTCTGATTACGTATGTGACTGAAGTTCAGATTGTGAAATAATGACAATTTAGTTTTTTTAATAATTGGGACAAAAGATATCCAGGTTATGATATTTTAATATGTAAGAAGAATTCTAGGCTTATGAATTTGCAGGTGTTTGGGGCCTATGAACAGCTCTTTTAATTGTTCCAACATACTTACGTACTAAGCGAATTTTTGATAATGGTTTGTCGATGTGTTTCAGCATGCTTAAGTTTTTTTTTGAATCTTTGTTGTCTTTTTTTAGTTTACATTTTTCAGCTATTTTTTTCCGATCTCCTTGCCGGTTTGTGGTTTGTTTTTTATGACATTCTCTAGCCAGCTGAATGGAAAACTAAATTTTATAGAGAGTTTGCTGCGTGTAGTCTAATGAAGTTTGTGAAAATATTAAACTTTAAGCCTGCTCCTTTCTTTTACTCCAACCTTTTTCTACACAAATACCAGTGTTATGATCAACAAATGGGTTTTTACCGATTCCGACCAAAATTGTCGTAATGTTTATCACACAAAGGGAATTTGTTTTCACTGGCATCGAAATAGCGTATAAACTATTTTTCTATGCAAAATAAGATATGGGCAATAAGATGCTATATATCAATTTTGGGTGGAATATTTTTTAAAAACCCTATATTGGGATCCCACAAGGCTAGTATAAGACACTATTTTTTGGTTTTTGAAATAATTTTATTGTTAAGGAATCTTTGAAATTGAGGCGCATCAATAATTTGAAATTTATTAGGTGCTATGCGAGTTCATGAAAAAGGAGAAGTGTAATGCAATAATGATAAGAGAAAATGAAAATCATCTTTACTTCTTTTGCAAAATGCTCAGAAATCTTAAACAAGACTATTCGCGAATACTGGTTAATTTCAAATCATCAAGATGTTATTGTTTCGACTTTTTTTTTAAAAAATGGAACATTTATGCTTGGTGTGGTTTTTATACAGTCAATTTTCGGCGATTGAAACAAATGTTTTTGTCAAAAAGTTTATACCACACTGAAGACATTGACTCCCTGAAATCAAATAAGAAAAGATATTTTACTTCCAGGAAAAATATCTTCAGTTCTGGGAGTTTAAAAATTGCTAATTTGGTTATGCTCTGGACTAATTTATGCCCGTTTTGAAATTTTTTTTTCATAAAACTGAAAGCGTAGAGCAAATTATTTATGCGCAGCGAATTAGCTCGCACAACAAAAACAAATTGTTCCAAATTTGAGGCTAGGCATTAACTCGTATAAATTTCGTACGACTCAAATTCTTACCCTTGATCTTTGATTTTGTCCAAGATGTATAGCGTTTTAATATTTCCTTTTCTCAAAAAATATTCGATATGAAACTGAAACAAGGGGCAGTCGAAAAACTCAGGGCTTTGCGCTGATATACGAGCAGTATTATCCTAGTCCTAATTCTCTAATAATTAAGTTAAGTTAAACAGTGTCTAATGACACAACGTTGTTGATTATTATGACTGTCACATCGTAATTGGGGGAGGATAGAAATTTTGTAGCACTTGCAGGAGCGGATTTAGGGGGAGGGATTGGTTGGACTGACCCTCCCCTCAAGGATTCGACACCCTACCGACCCAAAGGGTTCCCCCTTTGTACTATTTTGGGATATCCGTTTTTGGTTGACGGACCCAAAAAATTTTCTATGGTGTCAATATATTCTAAGATTTAGGGGAAAGCGCACGCCAAAAAACGCAATTTTTTGGTAAAAATTTTTCCGAAATGTGCCAAAAAACACTATTTTGGCCTATGTTTTCAAAATTTCCCTGCGGCGCTGAAAGTTTGGCCGAAGCAGGGTCTTTTCAGTGCTTTGGGAGAGCTCGGAAAATCATTTTGGTCGACTTAAAATAAAGTTGACAAAATTTTCGAAAATTGTTTAAAAATCCGCCTCCCCCCTCAAAAAAATTCTAGATTCTGTTTTCATTTTTATTACACAATTCGATGATTGGCTCGACCCATAGGTCAAATTTTTTTAGAAAAAAGATACACTAACCAAAATCTATCGGGATTTTTTTATTGGAATTTTCAAAAAAGAGTGTCCGTAATAAAATTCAAAAAGACAAAGATTTTTTCTTTTTGTTTGAATTCGGAAAATGTAGACAGTCCCTGGTCAAAATGCACTAATTTGATTTCCTTTTAAAAAAATTAATGCTCATCTTTTGGCAAAACTGTTTATATATTTTTTATAAAGAGCTCTCGTATAATCGCAATTAGCCATATATAAGTCAGAAGAGTAGCAATTATTGGCGCGGGAACGTGCCGGCTCTGAAAATTACCTGGTGACAGAGTAGCTTCTTGGTTACCGAGAACCGACTGTCAGGAACGCTGACGCCCAACATTTGTTTTTACCAACATCCAAAATCTTAACTGTTCGGGATATATCTGAAGTTGAACTGACTCCGTCAAGAATGAGTTAACAAGAAATGAATGTCTAGAAATTTAAAGAAAAATTTATCAGTCATTAGGAGCTTAAAACACTCTCAACTAACCAAAACTGCAATTATGAGTCATAGAAGTGGCCCATTTTGCTTTCAACGAGCAAATGTACGGATTTTTTTTCAAGTTTTTGTCGTTGTCTCTGCAGCTAACAGAGAAACAGGATTAGATTTTTGAAACATGCTATTGAAAACTATTCAGAAGGATCTAAAAGGATCGAGGTTTGGGAAGATTTAATTTGAATGCGTAAACTGGTCAGTAAATCATAACTAGTTTCAGTGGTGTTCTTGCTCTGGAAACATCTTCGAACACGACAAACCGAACTTAAATTTATGAACTCAAATTGGTTCTCTGGCAAGCTGATTATCTTCACTTAGTGTCTAAGCTGCGGAAAAATTACAATCAAGTGTTAAAAAATATCCGTCGTAAAAAAAACTGTCGGCGTCAAAACTTGGACAACAGTTTTTGAAAAATTAAAGACAACATAACCTCTTATGAAAACCCTGTGCATGGATAGAAGATACTAATTTGAGATATCCATTTTTGGTGACAGACCCTAAAAATTTTCTAAAGGAGCCTTGGGCGCCAGTATTTACTAATTTTGGAGGGGGAACACGCGCCGAAAAAACACATTTTTTTGGTCAAAAATTTCCAAAAATTGTCCAGAACGCATTTTTGGCCTGTTTTTTCTTTTAAAAGAAATTTGCCAGCGGTGCAGAAATTTTGGCCAAAGCAGGGTCTTTTTAGTGTTTTGGGAGAGCTCGGAAAATCATTTTGGTCGACCATAAAAATGATCGACAAAAATTTTCAAAACTTTTTTTTGAAAATCCGCCACCCTCGAGAAAATCCTGGATTCGCCTCTGAGTATAAGTTAGCTTCAGAACATAGTTTATCACGATCTTTCCAAGCTCTGATTATACCTTACCTCTTAAGTTGATTCACTTTTCACTAACCCTCAATCATGTATGATGCCTTTAATATAAGATGCCTTTAATGGCTCCTCAATTCACACTAGAGAGAGTAGTCTAACAGTTCTAAAGATCTGTTTCACTGTCTCAAATCAACCCTCGTCATGTTTCTGACCCCTCGAACCTACAAGTATAGCCAACCAAATCAAAACTTCAAGAAACTTACAGTTTGAATTTTAGAAGCCTGCTAACAAGTACTAACAAATCTACGAACAAAATAAAAAAAAACAATTTAGTTCACAATTCTCAATTCATCACAAGAAGAGATAATGATTGTTGTTATTATAAAAACGAAATAAATGACAAGTCAAAAAAATTGAGTTAGTTTTTGTCTGAGCCTGACTACGAGCCTGTAAGGTCAGCAATCAGACGTGTTTTAATAGGAACCGCTTGTAGTTAAGTCGTGATAAATCCATTTTTGCTCTGAGAAATTTTTTTCCACGCTCCATCTTTTCTTGGCATTATATTGTTTACTCATCATAAATTTCTTCAGATAATAGAAACGCTTTGAAAGTTTTTAGAGATTTTTTAAAAAGTTTTTTTGTTTGTATTTTAATCATTTTTTGGATGCCGATCTATTTATTAATTTTCTGAGTGTCCGTCTGGTTTTTTCATCATGCCATGCACACAAGACAACGCAAGTATGATGAAAAGGAAAAATTCAAATTTTATAAAATCTGATTGGAACTTTCTGTGCAACTTCCACAGCAACTGATGTGTCTCGTCTCATTTGCTTCTATCATGTGCCCTAATTTGTAACCTTTTTTGATTTCTCGGCACGAGGCTGTTTTTGAAATTTTCTCCATTAACACGTTTTTCCAGTCAGATGAAATTTCAAAATTGCTCTTTGACAGTTTTTACATTAAGCAAGTTAACTTTTTGCTCCATTCTCAAGACTTCTTTTCTAGCCAGACAAACACTTACCTTGTTTTCAACTAAGAAATAAATCAAATGGGTAAAATACAGGCTACAAAACTGTTAACTGGATTGTAGTGTCAACTTACATTTTATACGGATTATAGTCCTATCGTTGACAAAAACGCCCTTAAAGGCGGCCCATTTATTGCTTATTTTACTGCAGCAATAGATCTTCTGAAATCCAACTCTTCTGAAGTTTCTAAACAATTTCAGCTTTCATGTCCTGAAAGAATTGATTTATAGGACTGATTATGCGGAAGATTGTTTTGCAGAAATATGACCATGTGAAAAATTTCTCCCTTAAATAACTAAGTGAAGACCGCTCTCACGCCTAAAAGAAAAAGAAAGTTATAAGAGAAAATGAATATGCAAAAAGCTGATTTCCGGTTGGCAAATTCGGTGAGTAATCTCCTCCCTACAAAAAGTTTGTTCACTCGGTCCTCAAAATTTGTTGCCGTCAGCTTCCATGCAAATTGGCCGGCTCAGATCTTTTACTGAATTTAGATTTACTCGATGTGGTT